>NW_019100664.1:8546-34703 GCF_001856785.1 Myzus persicae | reverse complement strand
TAGGTCTGAATTTCGGTTAGGTCAATTGAAAAAAAGTGCAAAACGATACAAAGAAACAGAAAAGTCATTTGCGCTGGGTCTATATTACCACTCGCCTGTAGGCTATAAATTTATGAGATCATACCTTAATCTACCTGCTGTTAGATCACTGAGGAGATGGTTGCAGGGCTTAGATGTATCATGTGGTATAAATGAAAACATTCTGAATATCTTAAGTTTAAAATTTAAAACAGCTCCTATAAAAGAAAGATTAGTTTCAATAATTATGGATGAAATGTCATTAAAAAAATTAATATCATACAATTCACAGAATGATATATTTACTGGTTTTGAAGATTATGGTTCAAATATTTTTGAAAATCAGTCGTCACTAAAACATGGTAATCAAGCGTTAGTAATAATGATTAAAAGCCTTGTGTTACCATGGAAACAAATATTAGGGTTTTTTGTTTCTAGTGGTCCTGTATCGGGTGATCGTCTTAAACAAATTATGATACATACTATTCAAAAACTAATAGAATGTGGTTTGATTCCAAAGGTTATAATTTGTGACCAAGGATCAAATAATATGAAAATGTGAAAATTGTTTGGAGTGACCATGGAAAAACCTTACATCACTTATAATAATGAAAATATATTTTTTATGCACGATCCTCCACACTTACTAAAATCTGTTCGGTATAATTTAAAAAAATATACTTTTACAAATGGACATGAAAGTTATTGTTGGAAAGATATTGAAGACTTTTACAATATAGATAGTAAAATTAAACCACGATTAGCAAGTAAATTAAAAAAAATTCATATAGAGCTTCCACCCTTCTCACCCATGAGAGTTTGTTTAGCTGCACAGACATTTAGTAATTCAGTTATTGCAGGTATTTTAACATTAGTTTCATTTAATCGTTTGAATAACAAATCAACATTTACTGCAAAATTTGTTAAATTTTTTAACGACTTATTCGACTGCTTTAATAGTATTAAAATGAGTGAATCAGTTGTACTTAAAAGGCCAATAACAAGAAATTCAAAACATTGGTCATTTTTAGAAGAAGCTCAAATATTTCTTTCAACTCTTAAAGTTAATAATAAACGAAAAAATATCCCCCCTTGCATACCTACTTGGTTGGCAAGAAAATATTAATTGTATTAAACTCTTATACAATGAATTAAACATAAAATATGAAATTGATTATTTATTAACCAGACGTCTAACCCAAGATTGTATTGAATGTTTATTTTCAATTTTAAGATCAAAAGGAGGTAATAATGTAACTCCAGATGCATCAAAATTTTTTTCTGCAATTCGAATGACTATGTGCAACATGTTAATTAATCCATCTAATAATGCAAATTGTCAAAAAGATGCATCAATGTTTTTAGCATTATCCAAAGACCTAAGAGTAAAGAATAAAGTACAATTGCATAAGTTGGCTGACAGTGATTTTGATTTTTCCAACAATTATGAAGATTTTCTTAGCAATATGAATATTAACTACATTCTTATGGATAACGAGACAGCAAATGGTATATCATATATAACAGGTTGGGTCTGTTCTCAATTAACTCATAAGGCTTGTGTTGAAAAATTGGCATCCAGTAATAAATCTGAGAATAGTGCTTCTTTCAACATAGATAATACCTTAATCAATATGAAGGAATACCATGATTGTATTTTATTGTACCCTTTTACAAAAACACTTGAATTTACAAAGCATATAACTGCATTATTCAATTCATCAATTGAAGAATTACTTTTTATAAAAAAAGAAAATATTAAAAGAGATCAAAAAATATTAATTAAAACTATTTGTAAAAGATATACATTAAATATTTGTGAAAACTGTGAAGATACATTTGTTGAGAAGTATTTAAATGTCAGTATAAATAGTTATGTAAAAAATTGCAATGACTCTTCTGTACCATATAAATATTTAAATAATAAAAAGTTTAAAAAAATTACTCATATTTAATATGCCTACCTAACATTATGTTAAAGTTAAATTTATTTTGTTAGTAATTATCAGTACAAATATTGAAATATGTAAATAAAATGTAGTTATACTCTTATACTTTTCTTATTTATTTTATAAAATTTTATTGAAAAAAAATTACAATAAAGAATAAATTAAAGAAACAAACCTTGTATTTTTGGATGAAATATTATTAGGTTGATGCAATGCAAAAGCAGTTTCGTCACCGACTCCCAGATCAAGTAGATGAAAAAAAAAGATGGAAATATATTGAAACTAATGCAGTAATAACTAGTTGGTATAAATATTTTTTTTCATATAACATTAATTTTTAAGGGGTAAATTACGGCAACCATAACTACAATCTCGGGGGGAACTGATAAGAACTGGACGCCAGTTTTTACCATAGCTGTCCCGTATTGTCGTATATAGTATTTGGTAACACACAATTAAATTGTAAATTAAATAACAAAATTTTGGTTTGGGATTTTCATTTTTGATTCTAATAAATGGTTGATTCTATAAACCGGTGATCACAGAAACTCACTGTATCTTGAATCGTGGTCATAATCAAAACATTCAATATTTTCAAGAAGAAAAATTCGATACGTATCGATACAAAACAGTTACGTACCACCTCGTATCGAAGTCCGAGTCCGATACGGGTCGGTACGTATCGCTTGTATACTGCACGTGTAACATCTTGAACGCTCAAAATTGACCCGATACGTACCGGTACCGATTCACTCCAAATTCTTTCTTGAAAATCTTGATTATCATTTTCCTGACAGACGAATGATAACAATAACTTTTGGCGGGATTTCATTTCGTGCATGTTTGCTTGAAGACTTATCATTTTTACATGATATTTTGATAAAATATTTTAGTCGGAAACTCGAAAGTCCGATGTCGGAAGTCGGTGCTCTCTTGCCCTGGCTACTAAACACTAATACTTCGATTTAAGTCAACGAGTTTGCAAGTTGTAAAAGTAAGAAACACTTATCTTTTGATTTTTGGTTGTAAATCATTTTCAATATACCTATTATATGGCATTAAAAAAAGTATTTATTGATGTGTTAAAGTGATGTATTTACCTACTTTCTACTTTAAAATAGTCGAATTTTTTTGGAATGCTTATAACTTATGAATTACCAAATATTTACGATGATAAATTTAAAGTATTCCTTATGGAATAGGCACTCTGACATTCTTCATCTGATGAAAAAATTTTGCAATAGTCAGTTTCTTGTTTTCTACAGCAATAAATAATTGAGTAAGTTTATATGGATCAGTTTAAATACAAATCTATAAACAATTTATTCTCTTAAGATTCAATCTATTATTTTACTGGTATTTTTAGCCAACGGTTATGGAGAAAATGGAAGTGGATGTCGCGATAGTCGACAAAAAGTTCCCATTTGATCTCTGGAGAAAATTTAAAAGCATGTTTACATTTATAATGGATGAAGAAGCTGAGTCATTGGAAGAGCATGCTAAAATTATGCGTGAAGTTCTAAGTAAAATGGGAGAACAAGAAGGAGTTTTTAGTCCCTTTGTTAGCATCAAAAGCAATGCTTTCAGTGTCGATTACTATAAAGGTATATATTTAAAATACATTATTTTTAGTTGATAGATGTATTTAAAGGACTTAACTTTTTATGTCCCTGATGACAAAGATTTGATTTAAAATTAGGATAGATATTTTTTAGTTTTTTTCTGAGATGTTAACAATGGTTAAGGATGTTAATAGATATAAAAATGTTTATAGACTATATGAAGAAATAATTAAAATAACATACAATTCTCTAATACTAAAATTATTTTATTGATCAATTTAGTTTAAGGAAAGTCAATATAATATTAGAAAATAGAATGTACCAATGTGTTTTAATAAAAATTAAATTAAATAAATTTTTTTCAGAATTTACTATCTGGATCATTGGTCAACTTGTAAAAATTCTTAGTCAAAAGGGATTTTCCCCATTACATGGTAACTCAACTCATAGCCAAACATGTTTATTGGAAGTACTTTCTTGCCAAAACACGTATATTTACGATTGTGCCATTAATGATTATTCTAAATTTATAACAAGTAAAATAAACAATATAAAATAGTATTATTTCCTTTAACATCTATAATAATTGTATTTTTTAATCTAGAAATGGCAGACAACGTAGTCAAAGATTCATGGCCAATTATTATCACATGGTGTAATCCTGAAAAGAATTTTCGAACTCAGTTGTCTGTAATTGATTTTACTCCCATCCACATTTCTATAAACGATCGTGATAGTTATGTTTATTTGTTATCAACAATGTTTCATTTATTTTCTAGTAGTGTATTTTCTATAAATTATATAAAAAAAGATACTACTGTAAAATTCTGGCAATCTGTTACATTAGCTATACACAATTCACATTCAATAGAAGTCACACAAGCTGGGCTCCATTTAATTTTGCATATGCTAGCATCAACATCACATAAAAAATATTTTGAGGTAAGAAACACAACTATTATTTTGAAAAACTGGGTATAATAAATTATAATTTATATTATATTGTTTGCTTACATATAATTTTTTTTTTAGATACTGGAAAATATTTATAAAATGTTGTTTGATACTATCGAAAAAGTGTGTTTGAAATATAATTCTCCTACAGAACAATCTACTGAGATTCAAATAATTTTAAGTAACATATTTAATATTATGTGCAAAGCAGGATCAATTCATGTTGTATCTATAAATATGGCAATAATAGAATTAGTTTCAAAATTACTCCTTTCTGATAAAACTAAAGGTACTTCTTTATATATTTTTTCTAATCTAGGTATAAGTACAAAATTAATAAAATCATTTTTATTTTTAGTTACAAATAAACTGTCTAGAGCAATGTGTAACGTGATTAAAGGATTACTTGATGATGAAATTGTTAATCCTAATATAATAATCGAAAAATTACCAATGTGTCAATTGATCAATGTATCTTCACCAGTAAGTATTAATCTAGTTTTATATTTTCTTCATTTTTTAAATAAATTTTTTAAAAATGTTATTAGAATTCTATTAATGATGAGGTATTTATATTTGTTATCAATCTAATTAATGAAAAAATACTATAAGCAATGTGTATTTTATAAAACATTGTGTTTGTTTATTTTTATAAGTTTGTTCCTTTGAAAATTAATAAAAATGTTTGAAACAGTGATGTCCAACCTTTTTCTGGGAGATATATTAGTAAAATTTTGTGATCGTCCTGTCCAACAACAATAGAATTTTAATGTTTCATTACAACACAGTACACTGTTACCTTCTTATTATAATATATTATATTGTAGGTGTATCTTTACAGTTTACAATGTATTATTTCCTTTTAACTTTTTATTGTATTTTTACTGGTAATATCATCCTTTAATTTTCCAAGATAAAGATTGTAGTTTACTTTGATATAAACAAAAAATGTAGTATCTACTATTTAGTATGATTTATTTAGGTGACTTGGAGGGGGGAGAGTTCAAAACCTTCTCCCCAAAAAAATTTGTCAGAAATATAATACTAAAATGATGTTATTTTTCAAACTTGATAATAAATGTTGGATACAGATTAATAGTTGTTCATGATAAGGTTTTTGGCAATCGTCAATATATTATTTTGTTGAAAATTATTTTTAGATTTATTAACTGGCAGTTAGGTGCGCAGTCGTTGGCCATCGCCTTTGATCAATTTTGATGATAATAATAATTATTATTGTTGACTGTTAATGACATGAAAGTCTGATAAGTGGTAATTGTGTATTTGCGTGTAAGGTTAAGTAGGATAAATTTGCTCCCCCCTCAATAACGTCTTGAGTGCGCCTGACTTTTATGGTACATGAGTAGCTAAAAACAAATATTTTCTTGCATACTTACAAGTTAAAAAATTTAAATAATAGATCATGGAATCTTCTTTACTCAATTTTAAGAATTTTTTCAACAAATTCGGGCCTAATTTCTAATCATTGACCAATGAAATTTTATCACAAATTTCACATTAAAATTTAAATTGTAGGTATATATTTATACAATCTAATATAATTCTAATTTTTTTGGAACATAAAAAACATCTTTAAAATTTTGTTTCATCCTGGAAATTGATCACAGTATCACTGAGCATCACTGGTATAAAATATTAAAGCTTTAAAGTTTTTTTTTCAGGGAACAAATGTGTTGTTTGAATTTTTTATTTTACAAGAGTTAAAAAAAAATAAAGAAATGATTGATAAAGAAAACGATAATGAAAATTTATTCTTTGACGATGAAAAGTTAGTTGAATTGCTATACATAATTTCTAACTTAAAATCCATGATAATACTATTTAACTATTTTCTTTTTCTTTCAATATAATGTGTTTGTTTTAATTATTTTTGTGTATTATGTAATTTTAGAAATAATTCTATCAATATGACAATGTTAAGTTCAATTTGGTTTCAATTTTGGAAAAACTTAAACCAAACTTTACAATCTTCAACTGATATGCTTACTACAAAAGAGTTTCAAATCATAAATACTACTACATGTCTTGCTCATCATTTAGACATGACTTTTAAAAATGAAGACTATCAATTTTTGCCAAATATTAATACTCATAAATTATTGAGTAAAATGATGGACTATGTTGTAAATCATGTTGATAGTTTCACTATAGAAACATTGGTATCTACATGTGGCTGTCTATTGAGTTTAAAAGAATTTTCTTCCATTTTGAATAATGATACTAAAACACTAATTGCTATCCTCTCTCTGCCATGGATGAGTACTTCTAAGAGCATATTCAACAATTTGGCATTATACAAGCATCTAAATGTTATTGTGAGCAAGTATTCTGCTTTACTTAGTAAGACATTTTTAAAAATAAAAAATTGATTAGTTTTAAGAATGTAATTGTGATCTAATCAAATGTTTACTTTCAGATGAAAAACGAATAATGCAAAAGTGTCTTACTTATATAAGTCGTATACAAATTAATATGTTGTGCGATTGGAGACAAAATATTGTTATTACATCACTTAGAAATAAAAATGTATGTGAAACATCAATTCTAAATTTGCCATTTTTATTTCATAAGCAAAAAAATCAAAATATTTCTATTTTATTTGAAATAATTGAAGATTTTGATGAGACCACAAATATTGTGTTTGTTAAAAACCTAAGAATTCTCATGTGTGCTATGTATGGTAAGACAGTTCATCAATATAACAAAACTACATGCCAAGAAGAATTATTCTGTATTGATTGTGATCGAAACAAAATTCTTCCAAATTCGCAAATATGTACAGTAGATGAAACTTGTAAAAAAATGTTAAATGAATTTTGGAAGATATTACTTCTTTCATTTGTAAACAATTTAAATACAGTCATCAGATGTGAAGTTATTAAGAACATACCAATGATAATAAACCATTTTTATCCAGATAGTTCTTTTAGAAAACATATGTTGATTTTGATTAATGACAAAGACGAAGAAGTACGCATTCAGAGTTCAAAAATTTTTAATTCTATTATTTTTGAAAAAGATTCATCTGAAAATATTGAAATAGTTGAATCAGTTTTTTATGAAACATTAAATATTCTTTGTTCAACTGTAAATACTAGTCTAAAAGTTGGAAATAATGAGCTACAATACACTTGCTTAGAAACTATTTTCAACATCGGGCGGTAAGTGTTTCATGCATAGATATTATATTAAAACATTGGTGTTATGGTTATATATACTCATGAGTCATGGTAGAAAGTGGTTAGCTTAGCTTCATGTGCTAAGGATATTTCACAATGGTTTTATTTAATTTATGCACGGATCATTGATCAGTCACTTAGTATGTGTCAATTTTTATAAGCACCAGACCATTTTACTAATATGAAATATATGTTTTCAAATCAACAATATGTACAATTTAAACATTTTTTATTTTCAGTGTGCCAATAGACTCAACTATACTGCCATCAATGGAATTCATGTTTCTATTTTTAATTCATCCAAACTCTTCTTATGGAAGTGTTGCAAAATTTTATATGACTGAAATTGCTGCAGCCCATAAAACAAAGTTTTTAGTAATATTTGATAGATATGAAACTGAATTAATGCAATACATTGCTGATAATTTAGTTGCGTGTTATCATACTTACTATCCCAACATAGATGTAAAAAAAACATACAACAAATTAGGGTTCACACATAGAGATATGTATGCAATAAAGCAAATTATCAAATATATATTTCCTTGGTGTATTAAAAAGCCAGGAACAAGAAAAATATTAAGTGAAATTGCTTCATTATCACAAAAAACTGAAAGTACTTTGGTTAAAGAATCATTTAAAGTAATTATTTAATTATTATCATTTTATATTTTTGTGTTTAAATAATAATATTTTATTTATTACTAGTACTGTTTTTCTCATCTATTACTTTCTGAAGATAAAGACATTCGTAAACAAGGCTGTTTACTTTTAGAAGAAATAACAAGTACTCCCTTAGTGCATTTGGTCAGACTCTCATTTACTGTAAGGAAAACTATTTTTTATTGGTAAAATTTGGGTATTAAATCATTTTATTTTTAAAGCCAATCATAGCTGAGATACTCACACATTTCCATTCAAAATATGATAAAGCTACTGAAGCTATTAAGATAATACAAACCTATGATGTTCTATTTAATGTTAAAAATGATACTTCAATTGTTAATTTTGTAAGTATGGTTTTGTTACTAAATTTTGTTTAATTCAATTTAAACCAATATATTTTTCTAAATTACTATGCATAAGAATGGATATTAAAACTGAAGTGGCTGAATGTAAAAAGGTTTCATTTTGCTAAATTTCACAACTCGAAAAGTAGATAATTATACATTATATTTTTAACATAAATGTCAATTTATAAAATAATGGTTTAATTTTGATTTTAATTTATATTTTCAGGCAGATTTTCTATCGCCGAGATTTTTGGGCCTTCTAATGATTTTAGAATCAAGATTAGTAAAAAATTCATCTGATTCTATTAAGGAAAACATTTTATTATCATTAGGGGATATTTTCAAACTAATGGGTAGTCGTTTTGTGACACCAGCAAGGTTTAAAATATTGGCTATGTTACGTACTGCTATATCCTTAAAAAACAGCGCTTTCGTATACCTAGGGTTAAAAGCCTGGGATTCATTTATTCATTGGTATGTTGTCCATTGCATAATTCTTTATTCAGTTAAGTACATAAATTATTATTGTTTTTAGTGTTCATATGGAAGTGTTGGGGCCTATGCTAAGCTCCATATTCGTATCTCTTGTGCCATTATTAGATATTTATCCAAACAAAGTTGCCAATATGTTTTATTTTATGGTTAAAGAGAATGAAAAATATCTGGAAAATCATATCTCTGAATTATATTTCTTGGATCCACATCCAGCCAATCCTATAGTCTACAATATCGTTCAAAAATACACAAAAAATGTATTGTATGTTTTGATTTTTTTAACTGATTTTATTATTTAACTAAAGAAACCAGTAATTGATTTTGTTAAATTTAATATTTTTAGCAAACAACCGCTAAATAAGTTATTAATTTGGTTACTGGACATTGTGGCTCATACAACATTGGAAGTTAAACTTCATGGCTTAAAACGACTACATTCAGAACTTTCAGTTCAGCAGTCCGAAGTAACTAAATTGATATTGTCGAGTGATAATGTTAATTCTGTAATTATTGAGGTAAAAATTATGTTGTATAATATATAATTGACATTTTAATTTATCTAACATATTATATTTGGTTTGATTAGTTACTAGAAGTTTTAACTGAAAATTTACGACATCATGATAAAAGAGTGAGACTTGCTAGCAGTCAATGTTTAGGAAAAATAGGGGCATTAGATCCCAGTTATTTGCCAAATCATATCATTAAAGAAGGTACTCGTACTCATTAATTAGACAATAGTTTTAAAAAAGATCCATCACTAATAATTTATACCTTACAAATTATAGTGTATAATATTATGTTAGTTTAAACATAAAAATTATTGTTTTTTTTTATAATGCATGCTTTTTTACTCACCTAATTCAGCAATTTAATTATGTAACTGAAATTGTATGTAATAAATAGTAACTTGTATTTAAATAAAAATCTATGTGGAAAACTTTGGCATCATTTAGTGCATGTATAATAAGTCAATTTTATATTAAATAAGTCAACTTATATTAAATATTTTTCAGGACGAAACAAAGAGTTTCCACTAGATATAAAAAGCAATGACTTTGCCATACGTGCAATAACCATATTAGGACAAGGTTTACAATCTGCTAGAAATTCTCGATACATGGATTCTTTTGCAGTTGCAATACAAGTATGACTTCATATTCTTATACATAAGTACATAACTAATTACTTATTTATCATTCATTTTTAGAAAATTTTACAAGTTTATAATGTGAAAAAAGATTCAGAAATCTGGTCATCTATTCCAAGCACATTACACGAAATTATTGATCCACTTTCTTCATCTCGCTACACTCTGGAAACCGAACAATACCAGACAGGAATGCCACATCCTATATTTGGGTAATACATAATTACTTTTTTTCCACAGCTATCAAATAATAAATATTTTTTAACTAATTAGATCTGGAAAAAGTGGTACATTAAACTTGTGGGCTTATAATTGGGTCAATCGCCTTGTTCCTTTGATTGATGATGAATATGCTAAACGTATTTTTGTGTATTGTAAATCAAGCATACGATCAGATAATGAAGCAATGCTTTTATTTTTACCATATGTTTTACGTAAGAAATACAATTTATTTTAATGTTATAATTATTCTATTAGTAATACCTTTATTTTTTTATATTTCTTTTAAAAAATGTAGTTTACACAATTTTAAGTAAAAATGCTGATGGCAATTTAATATATGAAGAACTTTTAGCTGTTATTAGTAATGATGTAGATGATACAACTACTAATAACACAAATATCCCAGAAACTATTAACGACATTACAACTGGTAGACAAATTGCTATGGAATATGAAATTACCAATTCTTCAGAACAACAAAATGAAACTACTACTCGTGTAATGTATGTTAAGACAGCATTTACATTATTTGATTTTTTATTTAAATGGGCTCGTGAACAAAAAGCATCAAAGAACAATATCTGTGAACCAGTTATGAGTAATATTATTTTTTTAAACATATTATAGTTTGTTAGTTACTTATAGTTACCTACTTTTAGATTTTTTAACAAGATTTTGTAAATTAAAATTGGCTGAAAAATCATTGGAGTATGATGAATATGCTCGAGCTCTTTTGTATCTTGAAGATTACATTCATGACAATAAAGATAAACTTCAAGAACATCTACCAACTCTTTCTGTATGATTAAATTGTACACATTGATTTATGTCTAACCGTAGTTAATAACTTACATTTTATATCTTATTCAGCAAATTTATTCGAAGCTAAATGATGCTGATAGTCTCAAAGGTATTATTGCTGTTCACGATAATGATCCATCGCCTCAAGAAATGATACTTTTACATGAAGTTAATGGACAATTACAAGTAAAATGCATATTTTTTACAGAACATTATGAGCATAGTTTATTAATCAAAATATATCCATTGATGTTGATATTTACTGTATAGGGTGATTTTTTAATATGCTCTCCCGATTTTCTATGTTAAAATTACAAAATGAATTTTTATATTCAGATTTTTGAGATTTTTAAGTGTAGTTAAAGATGATATTTTCAAATATTTAAATTGTTCACAACATTTAAGGTTTAGATTAGGTTAAGACTTTGGTTTTTTAAATGAGAACTTACATGTCTTAATGCAAATTTTGAGTTGGTTGATTTTTCTGAAAATGTCTATTTAGTGTAACTAATCAAAATTTGAAAAAAAAGTTTCTGAGTCATTTCACTTTATATAGTAAGGATAATAGTCTATTAAAAGGATCTTATTTACTTATGTTTCAAATATGATTGGGTATATTATTAATCCATAAGCATTTTATTATATTAAAAAAGTGTTCGAGTTTACTAAGTAGTAATTATTAACAAATATTTTAAATTGCATACTCATTTATAATTAATGAACTCCGTCTCCATTTAAAAAGTATTTAATAGAATATTATTCGTAGTATTTAGAGTAGAATTACTCAAAAACTTTTCTTTCAGATTTTGATTATAAATTATAATACATCAACATTTTCAAAAAAAAATTAACTGTTTAACAATTTTCATCAAACATGTAAGTTCACATGACATACAAAAAACTAAAGTTGGTATCGCCTCAGGATACTCCTTAAATGTTGTGAACAATTTAAGTGTTCTAAAATATTGATTTTGACTATACTTATAAGTTCAAAAATCATGGTATGAAATAATATATGCATGATTTAAATTTTAAACTTAAAAATGGGGCGGGCATGCTCAAGAAATTATCCTGTATAGTTTATAAATAAATTATGAATTTTAATTTTTAATCTAATACTGGAATTTTAAATAACCCAATTCCAGTGATACCTTTAAACATCACAGCTCATATGTTTCAGTGTCATTGCACCCTCTAAAAAGTTCACAAAATCTCTCTTTTTTTGTCTTAAACTCTGATTACCATACATCAATTTTTTTTTATAAAGGACTTAATTTGTTTTTAGGATGCAGCTGCATGTTATGAAAAATTAGCACAAATGTATTCTGATCCTAGTTTAGAGTTTCATAAAGGTATGGTTAAATGCTATCTAGGCATTGATCAACCATTCACAGCATTAAAAATAGCTGAAGGCTTAACAAATATCAAGTAATAAATTAATTTCTTAATATTTTTAATATTTTATTGTTCATCCTTTTAAAACTATTGAAATCAAATTTAAGATCAGATTGTCAAAACACGTTATTTGGTGAGAAAGCTGAAGCTACATGGAGTCTAATGATGTTTGATAAATTAAAAGAACTTTTGACTGAAAAGCCATTAAATGCTAGTGAAAGTTGGGGTGTTTGTATTGGTCAAGCCCTAGTATACTTTTTACATAAAGATAAAAACAGTGTGCATAAAGAAATTTCCTCTATAACAAATCTGGTCACAGAATCTCTGTACATGTCAATGGTTGGATCTGCGGGATATAAAGAAGCTTATCCATTTATTGTTAAGTATGTTTTTGTAGAATATATTTGCTTACTATGTATCTTTAATTTTCATTGGTCGTAGGTTGCACATTCTGAATGAGATGGAACAAATATTTGACACTATACTAAAAATAGTAGATGGCGATACTTCCACAAAAACTAAATTAAAAGAACTGATTACTAATGAAATGGATGAACGACTACAGTGTTTACAACCTCAGGCATATGTTTTACAGCAAGTTCTATGTATGCGTAGAGTTGTATTGACTGCTGCTCAACATTTAGTTACAGATGAATTAAAGCCTATTATCAATCACCAAATTGGTATAAGCTGGCTGAAAAGTATTAAAGTTGCAAGAAAGTATGTACAATTTGGATTTGATAACTAATAATAACAATCAATTATAACTATCAATAATTTATCTTTTAAAATAAATAATTTCAAGTTTAAAAACTAGTCCATGTCACAAATGTTTTATACAAACCAATTACTTTTATATTTTATGTTTACACAAATACCTCTTCAATGTCCTAAGTTTTATATATTTAAAACTCAAACGCTTAGCTTGTGACTTCACTTGCTGAGGCCTCTGTTTAATTTTTCTTTGTCAGGGAAGCATACAATTCATAACAATTTAACCATATTAAGTTATTAATGAATTACTCCTCATGAACTTTTCATTTATACATTAGTATGATTAACTTCTTAAAAAGAACCACTCAAAAATGTTCTTATAAAAATCAATATTTAGAATTATTTCTAACTAAATCCCAGAAAATCTGTTTAGAAAATTCAGAATGAATTAGTGCAAATTAGTATTTCCTTGACGTATCTTATGCTATGAGCATCTTCTCCTGTCAATTATTTTAAGATTACATTTGGTTGTTTTATTCCTTCATTCTTAACTAAAAGTAAACAGATCGTAATATTAATTGATTAAATTTAGATCACTAAATTTTCAACAAGCATATTCAAATATATTAGCAGCTGAAAAGTATAAACCTACAGAACTTTTTATTGAGAAAGCTAAATTGTTGTGGAAAAAATCTGACCAAGGACAAGCAATTGCAACTTTAAAAAAAGGGATTAATATGCTTTTTCCAAACATGGACATTATTAAAACTTTACCATGCGATGAAAAAATAGAAGAACGAAAAACATGTGCTTCTGTATGTACATTATTTTATTAATTTGTCATATTATTATTTATCATATCTACAGTAATTATGGGTTTGGGTTTTTATTTCTAAAATGATCTCCTAAATTTAAAGTAGTAAAACTTACTGTAAACACTTCAGAGCTAATAAAATATATATTATTAACACTTAATTGTAAATTAAAAATGTTTCTTCTTCCTTTACTTCACATGTATTAACTGTGGAATCATACATTTTGGGAACAAATAAATTGTATTTAGTTGGGAATGTTGAGGAAGAAAGGAGTACAATTGACACTAATTTCTACCTATTGCTAATAATTGCTATACAATGAAATTATTTTAATTTACAGGCTTTATTATTATTATCAAAGTATAATGACAAAACTGTAAATGTGGATTTGGAATCTAATTTATCAAATATTGAAAATGCGTATGAAATGTTTGGAATGTGGGAAAAAAGTCTTGTGAGGTTTGCACATTATCAAGATCGTATTCTCAACACTATGACTCCTGCAGTCTATTATACAAAAGGATTGTAAGTATTTAATTTGTCTACATTTTTTAAAAATAATTATTTACCTAAAACTATAATAATAAACTAGCTAAAAATGTTTAAGGAACTTAATTAACAACATAATTCATTGTTATGGTTTATCGTTACAATATGGTTGTGAGTATATATATCAGTCAATGCCCAAAATGTTGAGTGTTTGGTTGGATTTTGGTAGCGACTTTAATCGAGATTTAAAAAAAAAAAACAATAAAACATCACTGTATTTGGCAGAACGGAAAAGAACATTTATAAAGATGACTAAACTCATAGGCAAGTAAATATTTAATTAAAAGATTTTTATTTTATTAATTTGTGTTTTTAAAAATAAAAATTTTAGAAGGATTTATGTTGCGATTGCCAACATTTATGTTCCTGACTGCTTTTTCTCAAATAACATCTAGAATATGTCATCCATTAGAAGAATGTTTTAAAACTTTGACTGATATCATAGTTAAGTGCATACTTGACTATCCCAATCATTCTCTATGGATGCTCATGACTCTTCATAAAGTATTGATCATTTATATTATATTAGAATTAATATTTATTTAATTACTTATTGTGTTACAGTCCCCATTTACTGTAAGAGTGAGCAGATTCAATTCCATTCTCAAACATTCGAAATTGGTTAAGGTTAAAACTTTGTTGGTCCAATTTATGGAATTATTTGAAAATTTATCAGAATTGTGTAACACAAGTCCTCAAAATACACCAGTTGGTGTTAAATTTCCACTACAGAAAATTGCAAAAAATCTACCACGTTTGCTAACAAATGGTTATTTTAGCAACATTATGGTACCTGCTCAAAAGTTTCGCACTTTGGTATTACCACGCATCAATTCTAACCGTAATACAAAACACAATCCATTTCCAGAGTAAGATATTATTAAATAATATTTTACATTTTAATACACACATTCTAATTATTGTAATGTAATATTGACATGTTTAGTGATCTTGTTTATATTCACGGAATCAAAGATGAGGTTTATATTTTTAGTTCACTTCAAAGACCAAAACGCATTATAATTTTGGGTTCTGATGGTAATGAATATCCAATGATGTGTAAACCTAAAGTAAATAATTCTAAAAAAAAGTATGTAATATAAAAATATTAATGTTTTATTATAATTATGTTCATTGATAGGATGACATAAGAATTGATTCAAGGTTAATGGAGTTTAATAACATTGTCAATATGTATTTAAAAAGAGATCCTGAAGCCAGGGATCGAAATCTTTTTATAAAAACATATGTAAGTATTTTGTTGTTATATAAAACATTTTATCTTAAATGAACTATTTACATAATTTAAAAAAATATTTAATTGTTTAAAATGTACAGAGTGTGGTACCTATGATACTCGATTGTGGTCTCATTGAATTAGTTCAAAATGTAGTTACTTTGAGGAGTGTCATTTTAAATTGCTATGAAGCAATTGGAATTAAAGTATCAAAAAGCACTTTACAAGGACTAGTTTGCAGTAAGCATATATTTGACTACTGTAGAAAAATAAATGATGATTAATTGTATAACTATTACTTTAGATATAAAAGATTCTTTGGAAAAAAAAAGATCAATTTTTGTAAATAAGGCAATACCAAATCATCCACCTGTTTTTAGAAATTGGTATCTTAAAGAATTTCCTAGTCCAGGAGAGTGGTTAGCAATTTTATTAAAACTACATTCATTGTTGTAAATTTAAAATTTATTTATTTTGAATTTTAGGTATTTAGCTAGAAGTGAGTTTATTAGAACAACAGCAGTCATATCTATTGTTGGTTATATACTGGGACTTGGTGATCGTCACGGTGAAAATATTTTATTAGATTCAACTAATGGTGGTGTGGTTCATGTTGATTTCAATTGCCTATTCAATCGAGTACATATTACAAAATATACATTTTTTAACTGACTTGAAGATATTTACAATATTTTATTAGTTTTTATAATTTATAACTCAATATTAATTATCACAGGGTGAAAAGTTTGAATGGCCAGAACGAGTACCATTCCGTATGACTCATAATATGGTAGAAGCAATGGGAACTGGTGGTCTTGAAGGAATGTTGTCTAGTGCTTGTGAAATAACTAATCGCGTTATGCGATCTCATACTGAACAGTTGGTTAGTGTACTTAAACCATTCTTATACGATCCTTTAGTCATGTGGACTGGTCGTGACACTATAGTTGATGAAAATTCTGAGATGGCAAATGATCAAGTAAATATATTTACTATTTCCATTAGTTTTTATAATTTTATATATTATAAAATCAATGTTATTACTTAAAAGTAAGGTCCAGATTTTTAGGTTTTTATGTATCATTACTGAGCTTAATAATATGCTCTATGCCAGAGGTTCCCAAACTTTTTATTGTACAACCCATTTTGAAAATTTTTTAAAATATGTCGACCCACAATATCAATGAATGGCCTTTTTTTTTTCCATACAACAGAAAATTAAACTATTTTATTAAATTTTATGTAATTACGAAAAAAAAGTATAGTAAGTATAATATATAGTATTTGACACGGCCACTAGTAAACTCATAATTGTCACACTTACAGATAAGGATTGATGATAAAACTGAATTTGAACTTTGAACTTCTGAACAATAGATGATTATATTTTTGTATTATTTAAAAAAATAGCGCGACCCACTAAAAGTATAATCGCGACCCAAAAGTGGGTCGCGACCCACAGTTTGGGAACCTCTGCTCTATGCTATTTTATATGAGTAAAAAATATGGATGATTCGTTCAATACAGAGCTTACAGAAAAGTTTTTTTTAATGTTTGAGAATATTTTAAGGGTTAGGGAATATTTAGTTTCTTTAGCATATTAATATCTTAGAATATTTTGTAAATTGTGAGAAAGAAATACTTAAATTATGTTTTAATTTTTAATTATTATTGTAATTTAAATTTTTTATGTCGTTTACCAATAAAATAAAAAAAGTATATTTTTCTTTTATGTTCCAATGAATTTGTATTCTATTTTCATAATTAATTATTAGTTTCTATCTTGTAATGATTTATAAGTATGTTTATTTTTTTAGAATATAACCATCATGTTTAAACTTTTTTTGAACCAATAAATCTGGATCCTATTCATAAGTAGTATTAATTCATGTATTTATTATTTATAAAAAATATTATTTAATGGTACTAAATACATATGTATCTCTTTAGGCTAAAGAACATTTGAATAATATTGAAATGCGTCTTCAGGGATATGTAAGAGCTAATTTAAAAAATTCTTCCATGCCACTTTCAGTTGCAGGACAAACACGTAAACTTATTGAAGAAGCCATTTCTATTGATAATTTATGTCAAATGTATATAGGGTGGAGTGCATTCCTGTGATACTAGTGATAATATTAAGTGTTGTTTTATTATTAATTTACTACATAAGATTTATTCTATTTTAAGTTATTTCAAATCAAATTTACACATTGTTAATTTTAAGTAATTAATATTATGATTGCATTGGCACATTTATAAGAAATTTTTTTTTACTTTTTTTATTTTTAATAAATGTTTCCAATAATTATTGTTACTCTTCTACATTAAACATATTTCAGCCCGAATTGTGCTCACACTAGATTCTTAAACTTTATTGAGTACCCATGTACTATGTTTAATAATTGCTTTATGTATATTTTATTGAGTGTGTCGTGTGTGTTTAAAAAATGTATATTAGCGGTTTTGTTTATAATAAGCGTGTCTACAGTGGCATTCTAGGGTGCTAGGACTGCCCCTGCAATTTTCGAAAAGCGATTTTCTCGGCTTTATTTAATGTTTAAAGGTACTGAAAATACTGTAGATTATTAATTGTGAATATATAATACAGACTTTTCAAAAATCTGGCCGAGTGATGCAGGTAAAACCTATAAACCTATAGACCTATAAACTTTATATAGGACCATACACCACAACCAAACAAGCGACGAGTGTATGGAAAGTGTAACAACAAAGAGGATGATTTTTGTTTACTCTTTTACTCAATATGTATCTTAGGTAATGCGGGGTAGTAGGGTAAGATATATATATATATTTTTTTATTGATCCCAATTACAACTCGGCAGCATAGGCCATTAGTCAACATGCTTTAATTACTATTTACAATTATTATACATTACATTCTTAATTTAACATAATATGTCTGGTCTGTTAGATTAGTTAATTTTGGACATTTCATGATTTTGATCCGGGGTGGGTCCGAAGGTTGCTTTAAGAGTTTCAGTAATGTTGAGGTCCATTAGCTCCTGTTCATACCGCTGGCATTCTGTCAGGATTTGTTTAACAGTGAGTCGTTGGCCACAACTTTTGCAGCTGGGGAGGTTGGTTTTTTGTCATGATCTATCCATGGGTTAGCCCGGTATGTCCGATTCTTAAAACGATTTAGGGTGGTTGCGCCCTTTCGATTGAGCTTAGGATTATCGTATCAGTAGGTTGATGTCTTGATTTGGTTTAGTTTTGTGGTCTGTTCATTCCAGGATGTATGCCATTTTTTCGTTATATGGTTTTCAAGGAATTTGTAGTCTCCATAGGGCAGTGAGCTTATGATTGGCGTATCGTTGTTGGAGACGTCAATTTCGGCATATTTATCCGCAGTTTTGTTATCAATAATACCGGTATAACCTGGAATCCATACCAGTATAATTTGTTTTTTTTTATTTGTGGCTTCATCAAGTTTGTTTTGGATGAGGATTGCGATGTCGCTTGGGTTGGTTTTATTTTTAATACTATTTATGACGCTAAGAGAATCGCTAAGAATTAGAAACCTAGTGTGCAGTAAGGTGTTAATTACAGTGCCGCATTTAGACATTTTGCGCCCCGGTGCAAAAAAAAATTGGCGCCCCCTAGGCTCCGGTGAAAAAAAAATTGCTTCACCCACGGAAAATATGTGAGATAGATCCTCATTAACCTTTTAGATTTTGAGTGGAGTAAAGAATATTTGTTTTACGAGTGCTTTTAAAAAAAAAATATTGTTTAGTAATTGCTTGATCCCTCCACAAAAATATATTGGAATTTATGTCACTTGAACCTTGCTAATAATTCATCATATAAGTTGTGTTTTTTAACATATTTAAGTAGGTACTTCATATCTTCATGAATAAATAAAATAAAATTATATACAACTATGCAAATAAATATTTTATATTTTTTTGTGTATACTATTTTATAAAATCAATGTAAATATATACAGGGCTAGAAGTGGTTAAAGCTATTTAAAAAAGCGATAACTGAATTTATTCATAAAAGTGACAAAAAAGTGACCTGCATAAATTTGTTTCATAACAACTTACCATGTATTAAACATTAATTATCTTTGAATCTCTACATAGGTGATAGGTACCTATAATTTAATTGATTCTTACTTACTTAATTTTGTGGAAATTACAAAAAATAATGATTATAATAAACAAAACCTTAATAGTAAAAAATTAAATAATATTACCTATTTAAATTAATAATGTTTATAATATAGAATAATATTCAAGATCATTGTTTAGGAACTTCCTTTATTTTAATCATAAGTACAAAACTATATTATAATATAATATTTAAATTAATTGCCGCACACGATAGTCGATAGCAAAATACGCCGTATTATTATAAATAACTGATGTCCATTGCCATAATCACAACAAGTTTGGGAACTATTAATAGGTGTATTAATAATTATCGATCGCTGATAGCTATAGCCTATATTGCTATAAATACATTGATTGTTTAAATAATACATTTCAAATGGCATAGTACTTGGTATATAATATAATACTATAATACAAAATTATATTATATAATAATCTTATAAAAATAATTTAAACTATACAATTTAAAAAATTCATAAGTAAAGAAATTTCTGACCACAAAATTTTGGCGCCCCTAAAATACTGGCGCCCGGGGCAGTTGTACCCAGCGCCCCCCCTTAAATGCGGCCCTGGTTAATTAGTTCTATTGCTTTTAGAATTGCTAGTGCTTCGGCAGAGAATATTGAACACTCATTTGGAAGTTTGAATATTAAGTTATTGTTTTCGAGTATGATTCCTATTCCAACCCCATTCTATATCTATTTTTTTACATGATTTCGTAACTGATTTAGAGTTATTTGGTAAGTGTTATTAGTTAAATGTGGGTCAATTGATTTTAACATACCTACTCCTTTCATCACTATGAGGCTATTTATTATGTATTTTAAATCTATAGATGTATTTGTGGTCCTACTACTTTTACACAATTTACCTTGCCCTAATATTTCGCACTGTACCTAATCCCGGACTCTTGATGGTAATAACTAAGAGCGAGGTTGAAAATTTATCGTCTTGATTTTTACGAGAAATAATGCAATTTATCAGCAGCAGCACGCACATCACCCCGGCCCCACTCATTTGGAATTTTCGAAAATTTTCTTTACCAATATTTAGTACGTAATTTGTATGAATTTGTACGATCATCCTTCGGCGGCAATCGCGAAAAATCCCGTAGCGAAGTTACAGTGTTATTGAATTGTTCGCTGTTATATTTTTGGTCCGTTTTTTTCATGTTTGAATCAATGTATATAATAGACAAGCAATGTTTGAGTGCGTCTGACTATGTCCTATTTTTTTGCATTTTTGATAATTAAGAGCTAAACTATACATTGACGTACGCATCACTCGGGGTCCGCGATCTACCGCAGAATGATTGCCTACCTTAATATACTGTTCGCATAATCACAAAAACCTAGTAACAGCAACTCATTGCCGTGTCCAGCTAGTTAATGATATATTATTTTATAATATTTAATACTTTATTACGAACTAATATTGTAACTTATACCATATTGTACAATTCATATTGGTGTTCAAATTTAATTGTATTATTATTGATCATTATCCGGGACGGTTACAAGTTACAACTAACAAGTGAAGTAGTATCGATTTTTATATTCTCTACATCGTAATTATTACCTGCATGGCCGCATGTTGTACATAAAACGTAAGATGTATGTTTGTATGCTAAAAATTACGCGCATTAAATTTTGAGAAAAGGACAAATTTAACAATGAAGTTTTAAAACGTTTATTAATGTACAATCTAATCCATTACCTTTATGTATGAATATTAAATTGTGCAAATCGAAAATTCGCAAGGTACAATTGTGTTTGATTTTACTTGGTTTAGATTTTAAGTCGTAAAGTTCCCAGTTGCTTGTATAGTTCCGCTTGCAGTGAGACTGGTAATGTCCAAAGCCGCAATCGACTCACCCGTGCTTGTGTGAACATATACCCCTCAGTTCATACTTTATATTGTTTAATGTTATGACTGGAGGTACATCGGCTAAACGTACTTGGACCTGTTGTGCAATCTCTGTACTGTAATCCTTGTCGACTGCATCTTCTGAAGTATGATTAAATAATCATTTATAACTAACAAACTAATATATGTATAATTTACAGTAACTTCAATATACCTTAGTAAGCTCAATGAACTGAGCTCAATAAACTGCAGATGAATCGATGAAGGAATTGGATCAATACTTTTTAATCCGTTACATATTTTCTCTCTTGTGTCAACATGATGACACGTGGAATTTTCGCTTAATATTCTGTTCCGTATATCTTCCTCAAGCGAATTTAAATTACCATTTACAATATGCATTGTTATATAGGGCACAGGTATTGGACATTTTGTTGTTTTATTACAAGAGGATATAGAGCATTTGATGTTGTCCAATACTGTAGGTAACTCAATCAATAATTGTCTAAAAACATTGCCAACTATTGTGTCACATACTGCTAATATTGTATTGTATTCTAAATGTTCCATTCGAGGTTCTAAGTATTTTATCTATAAATTAAAGTAGGTATACTAGTGAATGAATAAACATTTTATTTTCAGTAAACGTATTATATAAAATATTACTAATTGATTGATATAATATAATAGCATTATTTATGTGTTTGGATGTAATTTATATTATAAAAATTAATTTGTAAATAACAATAAGTTGATTTTTTCAGTATTTTTCAAAAATTGACTTTTTTTTAATACATTAATAGAAGTCAGGGGTAGTGGTTCCCTGCCATTTTAATTCTACTCCCCTTTTGTAAATTTTCAAAATCTCAAGCCTTTTTCTAACTTAATAAATACAGTAAAACTCGCTTAAGACGCTTTTTAAGGGACAAGCTCTTTGGAGCGTCTTTCCCGCGGGAAAGCGTTTTATGCTAAAATGAAAAAAAATAAGTGATTGAAATATTATGGAGTTAATTTTTTTATTAATGAAAATAATTTAACGGGCAATACACTTATAAATTAACTATAGTTACATATATGTATACATTTTTTAACTATTGAATTAAAAAATTTACAATTTAAATATTTTACAATTGAGTATTTTATTATAGTTTATTAAAAAAATATCTATTTGTTTGCTTAGGATTCTTACAATGCGTTTCACCAAGGAAGTTTTCTATTTTGTTAAGACAACCCAACATTTCTTCGAAATTTTCTACTGAGGATAATACTTTTCGAATTTCTGATAGATGTTGCAAACTAGCAGTAATTGTAGGAGGATATACTGTATTGTCTGGATCTTCTTCTTGATCGTCGTATTCTTTATCATTCTCCGCTAAGTTAGTATCAGCGATTATTTCATCTAAAGTCCGAGTGCTACTGGTTACGAGTTCGTCATCAACTGTTACATAATCAGCAAAATTTTGCAGTAGCTGAAAATCCTCTTCTAAAACTGAACTATCAGCTAGTTCTGCAGAGTCGTTCAACATACCAAATCCAGCTTTCCGGAAACAGTTTATTATTACATCTGGTTTAATTTCATCCCTTTGTTCTATTCCGTGTCTATTTTTCAACACACTTCTTAATGCAGAAGGAGGTATCCCCAGCTCATTAGCAATATCCTTTTATTTTTTTTCTCGATCAATCCTTCATCGTATTTTTTCAAAATGTTGAGTTTCTCCGAAATCGACAGCACTTTACGTTTTATACCACGCTAGCCATAACGATATAACGATTGTACACTTGCGAACGAACTGCACTTACTAAACCTCGTAATACGATAAAATATAGTACAACATTTATAATAGGTAATGATTGCGATAAAATAACACGAAAAGAACTCGTCAACTGGTAAAATTTCTATTTTTAGTATAAAAAACCTACTAAAATTTATTGTAATCTGCTGAACAAAAGAGCGTTTTATCCGATACGATAGACAAAAATCGAGCAAAAATTGGAATTACAAAAAATATTTTTAAAACTGTCATCTCAGTTAGGTACTCCTTTTTTCAATTAAAATTGCATGTACGTCATCAACTCGTTCATAACAATAAGATAAATCGATATTGACTTTTTGTAATATAGGTAAGGTTAGAAAAAATATGTTTTCAATCACGTGTAAAGAAATTAAAAAATTCGAAGCGCTAATGGCACTAGATAAATTGTTTTAAAGCATGGTAAATGCTCAAATACAACTCTTTGAAACGAGTTATACTCTCGTGACGTTTAATCCAGCGAGTTTCACACATTCATATTAAAGTTAACTGGTGACTATCATAAACATATTTTTTAATATTTTCAATTAAAATTCATGATTTCTGTGAAGAAGCTCGAAAAAATGTAGTGACTAAGGAAACCGTTCCGATACAATTTCCGAAAAACATAACTTTGCATGAACTACTTATCGCCAAGTTCAGTGAGTGAGCTGCGCAATGAACATACAATGCATATGGCACCTCACCTGTGATATATTTTTGAACACCTTTGAACTCCCCGCTCATAGTTGCGGCCCCATTATATCCTTGTCCCCTTGTCCGACAAGATATTGTTTTTCTAAACCAAGTTTTTCAATTTGCTGCATAATTGTTTTAGATAAACCTTCACCAGTCAAATTTTCTGCTACCACAAACTCAAGAAAGTTTGTTGAGATATCAACATAACGCACACAAATCGACATTTGCTCCAATCGGGAAATATCTTGAGTTACATCCACTAAAATCGAAAAATACTTTGATGCTTTAATTTTTGATATTCTATTTTCTTGTATTATTTCTCCGCATATTTGTATTTAAGTATTTTGAATATAAGGACTTGTATAAGAAGCAAATGTAGTCGAATTTTGTAAATGGTTTTTCAATGTAGAATCTGTCTGCGCTTTAAATCTTAATAAATCTTAATATAACGATAAAAAATTGCCGTCATTTACTAAAGAATCGTTGTCATATATGTGACCCGTGTTGCGATTGTCCCTCAAAGCGATGTTTTGGTGAGTGGTGACCACATAATATAATTGTTTCTATAATTGAAAAAAGTTTGGTTTTTAACACTTGAATACAAGAATCAATTTCATTTACGATAGAATATTTTTTATTTTCCATTATTTTTATAAAATCGTCGGCCCGCATAATGGATAATTTATGATATTCACTATTTGAATGTTGGTTAAAACGTTCGATTGCGTCTTTCCATTTTGTAAAAGGTACAGAGCTCCCAATTTTTGATGTGAACCTTTACCAGCAAAAGCATTCGAACACAATACGCAAGTCTTACATGATGCACCTTCAATATGTTTGTAATAAACTAACCAATCAGTTTGAAATTTTAAACGTTGGTATTGAGAAATAGGAAACTCATTACTCATAATTACTAGGTGGAATCCACGGGTGCTTTAATAATTTATACTTTCTAGGCTTCTAGCGTCATCAATTGCATTGTTATTTAAATAGAAACCTATGTCTTGATTGTGACTATCAAATAAGCCCTCTGATGAAGAAAAATAGGAAGAAACTTACCCTTCGTTTTCTGTGGTACTTACAGTTGTATTGCTATCCGGTGCATTTATTAAATCTTTTTTTAATTTTTTGACACCGAAGTTTAATAATGTCGATTGATTAGAATTAATTCCTTTCATTTTTTATAAAGTTTTACCACGCATTCAAACTTACACTTAAACTTATGAACGCCAAATACACGTTTAAGTTCAACGTCGACAAGACGACTGACGAGTGTCAAACATATACTAAATTGACAAAAAGCATTTCAGATATTATTTTATCGTTATCGCATCGGCACTTCCGTCAAACTTCGTTCATCGTTATTCGTTGCTATTGTAATAAAAATGATATCGCCATATCGGCTTGCATCGGGGTTTCATTTGAAATCTATATTTATTTTGATGTGATGGTCATGTAGTAGTCCGATTGACGATTGTAGATACTGATTGAGCACTAAACAAAAATTTAATTCATATTACGATGGCAATGCGGGAAATTAAAAAATACCAAAAAAAAAAATAACAACACTTATTTCCTGAAATTTCGGG
>NW_019100664.1:0-7640 GCF_001856785.1 Myzus persicae | reverse complement strand
GCGTGGATTGAATTTTGCTCTAAATAATCGCAGAACTTTCCTACCCTTTCATCATCTGGAGCAATTGACATCAAATCTGTCGTAAAACAGTCTCTTACTTCTTTCGAATTAAATTTATTATTTTATACAATTTAGATTATGCATTTTATAAAATATTCACATACACGTATTAATTAGACAATACATTTTAGTTTTGAATTATTATACAATTATTATTATATATATATATATATATATATATATTGTAAAGTATATTATGTAGGACTGTAATTTAAAAAATGCTAATATGGTCCTGTAGTGTTCAGTATTTAAATGATTAAGAAATCTAATGTTTGAGAGAGGTAGTGTTGAATCTCAGTGTTGTAAGCCACTAAAAACGAAAATATTTACAACATGAAAATTAAATATTAACTTTTATAATCATAACATTATCTGATAACAATTCTAACACATCTAAAAATACATTTTATTTTACTCATTACATATTATTTAAAATTAAATCATCAGAAACCATAAAAAACAACTTATTTTATCCCATTTTGTATTTTCCTCCTCGTTGACCAATCATGCCCCGCATGACCGCATATTATAATTCTTATTCTTATTATTATTATACAATATATTGAATATTGATGAATGATGTGTGTGTGTGTGCGGTCGATAATTATTATTTATATTACCTGAACGATATTATTTTTATATTATTTCCTAAAATACTCTAAACAGTAATCGTGGTTTCATTCATCATACACACATTATATTGTTGAATGATATTTAATATTGTTGTATGGTAAAAGAAAAAAATATATAAAATTGATTAAAAATCAAACGAACTGTCCTCCGTCAAAGATATATTCATATGATATCTAGTATTCTTTTTTTTGTGAAAACCATGATAATTGTATTATCAAAATATCCAATCTGACTATAAAAGGGATCAAACTGTTTGAGTCTCGGTCAACGAAATTGATTGAACCATTATGACCAGGACCATCATTTACAGTTTCCAATTATTATTTTAATGTAGAAAATTGACCAAATTATTGAGGTAGAAGCACCATTGTATTTACAGTTGTCTGAACCGAAAAAATGCTCTAATCGCATGAATATCAAAAATAACTGACCACATAATATTCTTATTATTACATATATTGCAATTTATTGACATTTATGTAGAAAAAAAAAACTAAAAAAATTTAAAATTTAAACTGCCCTCAGCAGCTCAAATGAGTCAAAAATACTCAAAATATATTATTGTACATTTTAACAAGTATATGGTTTGATAAAATAAACATACAGACTAATTGTGTACATTTCAAGTGTCTACAGTTATTCGTTTTTGAATTACCTACAATAAAATAAGAAAATCGCGACATGTGAAATCGAGTGAATTTCCAATGGTGTAAAAATTTCAACTTCAAACTCTCATGAAAAATTAATTTGACTTTCCAGTAGAATATTCTGTACTAGGTACTCCGCGGTATAGTAAAATAAATAAATGCAAAATATTTAATATATACCTGTCTATCTAGGGTGTAATGATGGTATATAAACTACTCTAAAATAGATATAACTATTAAATAGGTACTAATAAATATGAGGAGTATAAAAAACATAAAAATTTATAATATTATTATATTGTTTAAAATACGTCGAGTAAACCTAAGGTGTTATCCAGCGTACCTATATAGTTTAGGCCCTTGTTTAGGCAAAATAGATATAAGTACCAAGCTTGTCGTGGTGAAACGAAGGCATTTGCAGGGGTCGAGAATATATATATTTTTATACATTGTCCTTTTTTACCAATGCTATAAAGTAGTATGCTTCTACTTCACACTGCAGTTGTCCTTGGCAATAAATATTTAATTTAAGTTTATAAAAGTAAATATTTTAAGCCACAAAATAGTATACGAAAACAAATCTAAACGCCCCTAATCATCGACTGACGACTCTTATGAAACCTAGCTGTGCCATGAGTAGGTATTCCAAAGTTGAAGAAACAGCTATCTTCATCCGTCTTCATCTCTTTCCGAACTCTACCTGGAAACTATCGAGATATTATAATATGCAAATAACTTGAACGTACTTAACGACAGTGGCGTACCTGTGGGGGGGGGGGGGAACAGGGGCATTTGCCCCCCCCCGAGAAGTTTTTTGATGTCATAATGCAAATTCATTGTCCAGCTTAAATAATGTAAATAATAAATATTTTTAATTTTCACTGATTTTAATCGTGTTTGATATCAAAAGTTTTTGATATCACTTATCAATGTATTATAAAATAATGATAGTATATTATCTATGTATAAAATGTCAATATTCGACTAAATTGGGATTAGGACTTAGGAGTAATGTTATGGTCACAATATATAGTCACTATTTCATAATGTGGTTATCACTTATCATTGATATTGTGGCGAGACGCCACAATATCAAGTGATCAACATGAGGATGTTATCATTACTTACTTTGTATCTACTATACACGCTTTTAACGAAGTTTATTGTTTTTTTCCTTGTTTTGTATTAAATATTGTTTGAATTAATTGTTAAATAATTAAATATTATTCATTATGTCTAAATCAAACATTCAGACACAATTGACTCAATGGGTATCAAAAAAAGCTGAAAAGCGTTGTTGTGATGACAGCACTGGACCCATCACGAAAAAACTTCATACATCTGATCCACAATCTTCCAATTCAAAGAATATTATTCCAATTGAATCATCTACATCTGATCCACAATCTTTCAATTCAAAGAATATTATTCCAATTGAATCATCTACAATGACACAAAATGATGAATCTACTAAATTAAGTAAAACTACTTGTAACAGTGCAGTTTGTGATGACACATACAATATGGACATTGGAAACTTTTTAAGAACACCCGGTCGTACATTATCTGATAATATTAAAGTAAAAATAATTAATATGGATAATATACCACCTGATGACTTCATATATCCATTTACTATGAATATTAGAAATGGTAAGAATGTGAAAAGATCATTAAGAAAAAGTTATTTCGAACAAAACAAATGGCTAATTTATTCTCATGTTAAGTCCGGTTTGTTCTGCAAGTATTGTGTTTTATTTAGCAATAAAGGAGGAAGGTATAACACGATAACTTTGAAAAAATTTATCATTGAACCTGTAACTAAATTTTCAAATTTAACTGGGAAGGATGGAGACTTGGAGGTACATAGAAATAATAAATATCATATTACTGCTATTCAAATCGCAGATGACTTTTTGAAAACTCTTTACAACCCCCAAAATGAAGTTATTAATTTTATAAATAATGAGAGGCTGAGTCAAGTAATCGAAAATCGAAAAAGACTCAAACCGATCATCGAATCGATTTTATTCCTCGGCCGTCAGAATATTCTGTTTAGAGGCCACCGTGAAAAGGGAAATATTTTAGACAATAATGATTCCATTGTAAATTCAGGCAATTTTCGTGAGCTACTCAAGTATAGAGTACTTAGTGGGGACTCTATACTAGAAAAACATTTAACATCTAAGTCGAAATCAACATATATTAGTCCTAGGGTTCAAAATGACCTGATTAACTGTTGTAAACAAATTATCACACTACAAATTTTAAAAGAGGTTAAAGATTCCAAATTTTATAGTGTGGTATTTGATGAAACGACTGATATAAGTCATGTATCTCAGATGTCTCTTATATTGCGATATATTATTAATGGCGTAGTGCAAGAAAATTTTATTTCATTTATTAACTGCCTTGCATATACATATAGTATTCAAGAAGACACTGACAATAACATATGTGAACCTAAACTTACTGGTGACATTTTGGGTAATACAGTAATTAAAATATTAAAAGAATTTTCTTTAAACCTGGACTACTGCGTTGGGGTTGGTACAGATGGTTGTTCAGTAATGGTGTCTTCAATCCGAGGAGCTGTTAAAACTATTCAATCAATCGCAAAGAATGCTGTTCACTGTCCTTGTGCTAACCATGCCTTAAATTTAGCTATTTCTAAATCATCGACCGTACAATGTATTAGAAATAATGTTGGTCTATTAAAAGAAATAATCTCTTTTTTTAATATGTCTTCCAAAAGAAACTTTGTACTAAAAACCGTTTTAAATTGCAAGCCTCATTTAAAAAGTCTTTGTGAAACCCGATGGGTGGAACGCCATGACAGCATAATGATTTTTAAGGCATCAATACCTCAAATTATAGAAGCCTTAACCAATATTTCCGAGTGGAGTGAACAAGATTCTTCATCGAAAGCAAAAATATTATTAACAGCTATGTGTACTTGTGAGTTTATTATTTCAATTGAAATATTATCTAACTTGCTTAGTGTCACAGCTCCAATTTGTAAAATACTTCAAGGAACAGATAATGATGTTTTAGCTGCCTTTGATTGTATTCAAGATGTTATAAGTATTTTGGAAAATAAACGTACCCAGTGTGAAAAAGTTTTTCAACAATTATTCGAAGACAGCAGTTTATTGATGAAAGATCTTGACATTGAAATAAAAACTCCAAGACTTTCTAAACACCAAATTAATCGCTCTAATCACCAATCTAAGAGTACCGAAGAATATTACAGGGTGTCTGCATTTATACCATTATTAGACAATGTATTAGAAGACTTAAAATCAAGATTTTTAAACAAAAAAAACAAAACAATAATGATATTAATTCAACTTATCCCAAAACATATTATTCATATTGATGACAAGATGATTAACACAGTCACAGAAACTATAGTAACACATTATAAATTTGATGATGAAGCATTAGAAGAGTCACAATTGAAATCTGAAATAGAACTTTGGAAAGAGAAATGGAACAGAATAAAAAGTGAAGGTAATGTAATAATATTTTATGGTCTAACATTACTAACATTATTGTTAAGGAAAATATGCGCTGGTAGCGAGTTCATGTTATATTTATATACCGCTTAACGACAATATATGTCCGTCTATTATCAGCGTATTCTTTTATTTTTTTTCAATTAAATTATGAGTAAAATCGTTAATAGTATCTGACCAATGTCGACGATCGGCGATTGTCATGTTTTAATGCCTTATAGATTTTAATAAGAATTCAAAATTATCCTTCGGTTATAGGTTATAACTATAGTTATAAGCAATCTGTATAGCAAATGATAATTTTCTGAAAGAAACAACGATTGCCGTATGTACTCGCATATTTAGTTCCATTCTGGTCATTAAGTTATCTTCATAAATATGTCATTCTCAATATTTCCGGATTGAACTTTTGGATCGGAGATGAAGGCGCGAGCTGCATTTCCCTTGTCGGAGATGCACCATTCTGACACTAAATAATTAATGGACAATATAATACACCTGTAGTGTTCGTGTTTCGCTGGGAGAATAAATAATATTTACGTAAGTTTTGTCTTTCTGCCTTCACCTAACCACTACGAACGCTAAGTACGCAAATGTGAGACACCATTCATTATTAGTAGTACACCATCCAACAGGACTTATATTATACATTTCAGTGATTTAGAAATATCGAATGTGGAAAGTCACGAGCTTATTACTTGCAGAACTACTTTTAGAAATAATAAATGTTAACACTAATATTGATTAAAGGAAGTTGTTAACACACAAAAAATGCTCTGTAAACCTATAAAAAAATGCTCTTAAAAAGTTATTCATACATAAAAAATACAATAAAATTTTTGCAATGCGTTGTAAGTTATTACATTGGTAAAATTATTAAATTGGTTAAAAGTAATAATAACCTTGTTATATTATAAATTATAATATTTATAATGATTTTGCATAGACATAAGCGCAGCCAGGAATTTTATCAGGAGGGGTGCATCGTGCAAGTATACGCTGATTTCTAAATAATGCTTGTATAGGTAATAATAATAATAATAATACTAATAATAATAATAATAATAATAATAATAATAATAATAATGATAATGATAATAATAATTATAATAATAATAGTTGAATTCGTAAAAATATTTTTTTCAAATTGTATAACACAGTAATTTTAGTTTTTTTTCAACGGCCACAATGTAACGCGGGCNTAATAATAATAATAATAATAATAATAATAATAATAATAATGATAATGATAATAATAATTATAATATTAACAATAATAATAATAATAATAGTTGAATTCGTAAAAATATTTTTTTCAAATTGTATAACACAGTAATTTTAGTTTTTTTTCAACGGCCACAATGTAACGCGGGCTAGTGGCTACGATTTGAAAATCCGAAATTCAATTGAAGAATTTGGAAAAATCTTAGACGGTTACCTTTATTGTTTAAAAAATAAGTATTATAATACATAATATAAATAATATTTACAGACAATTATGTAAAATAAGTATAATAATAAATAATAGAAATAATATAGATAATTATGCAAAATAAAACAGTTTCAATACCATTCAATTTTTTTTTATTTAATTTAATTATTTAATTTTTTTTTTTTTTGAAAGCCAGGGAGTTGCAAGTCCTCTCTAGGTATATTTAGGTGTGGAAGTAATGTACTATTTACTAGAGAACCTACAAAATCCGCTGAAGAACCGCCAACTATAAATGTAGACAGTTATACTAGTCATACTAATAGGTAAATATAAACGTACTTATATATGTAAAAAATTTAAATAGTTTATTAACTATGGATTGAATGTCGATTGGCAAAATATCCGTACAGGTTTGCATTGCGTTACGTAAGATATAAGCCATACAACCAATGCCTGAAATATTTGTTTTTAAATTTTCGTAGAGAATTGCATAAACATTTTTTTATGCTTTTTCTTTCGACGCCACCGAAATTCTTATTACAATTATCACCCGAAAAAGTAACTATTTTATCGGATAGGTTATATTTTTTTTAAACATCCATTATGTATTTAGTTAAAATATCCGCGGTTTTACCTTGTAAATTTGTAAATCCTAAAACTTTGATTTGTACACCTTCTTGGGGATTAAAATATCGGATAAGAATTGGTACGAGTTTTAGATTTTTGTGATTTGATGTATCCACCATAAGTGTTGCAAATTTATTATTTTTTAACTCTTCTAAAACTTGTTCCATTGCAAAAGCGGCAATTACTTTTGAAATAATCAATTCATATTTCATTCGAGCATAAGAAAATTGTTTATCGTGAATTTTTTTTATCAGTGAGAACAGTGAGAACAATCCATTGAAAGGATATAATGATTGTAACTTTTTATATTTCATCCAATTTTCCAATAAGTCAGGTGTTTAGGTCTAGGTATCTAGTATCTGTTTTTTACCCGAGTGCAGTTCGACCATTACATTTTTTAAACCCAAGTACAATTCGACTAAAATAAGTGCAATTCGACCATACCCATCCACGAGATGGGGGTTGTTCTCCGACAAACATAAATTTGATAACAGGATATAACCTCAAATATTCTCCATTACCCAGGGCCGGATTTAGAGGAGTGGAGGCCTCGGGGCATCAAAGGAGTGGGGGCCCCCAAATTATTTTACAAATAAAAAGAACAATTTTTTTTTCAAAGTAGATTATATTTCTTTTATTAGTATTTAACAAACATACGTATATACTATATACAATATTATATAATTATAATCAGGAACAAAAAATTAAATAGTGAACGGAACC
>NW_019100663.1:7639-34359 GCF_001856785.1 Myzus persicae | reverse complement strand
AGTACTTATATAGATTCATTACATTAATTATTTATATTAATTATTTTGTGTTTAATTGAAATATTTAGTATTTATATCAATTTATTAAAGCATTATAAACATTATTACGACAAGTGTCTAATTCAATAAATCATAAATCTTAGTATACGTAATCTACGCGTTACTTATTTAACACCAATACCTACGGTTTTACGTCATTCGACGGTGGGTCACACTTCAATCGGGAACAAATTTTTCTATAATTTCTGTAATTGTTTTATATGAGTCGCAGTAATAAATGGCCGCATTCAACCACGTCCCCCAACGTGTAATCACTGGTTCTAGGGGCAAACTTAGTTCTGGTGCTTCGTCTTTAAATATGTTTATTCTTGCTGGACATTTAAGAAAGACTTTTTTGACAGAAGAAATAAGTTTGTCAACCAACGGAAAATCACTGTGGATTTACTCAGCTACACGATGTAAAGCGTGAGCGAGAAAAGTTACATGAAGCATTTTTGTGAAAAATGTTTGAATCGCTAGACCTCGGCCTGTATTTTAGTTAAAGTTTTTTTATAAATATCATCTACATCATTTTTCCTTAAGGTCGATTCGTCGTTGATATTTTTAGAAGTATAATTCTCTAAAAACTCTTTGAATTTAAAATTATTTACCTTGTACAGTGGAATATTAGCTGATAGTAATGCTTCAACAAGATCGGAATTAAAACCACTTTTCTTGTTTGTATTTTGTGTAAATAACGGTTGAACTGTAATTTGTTCGCATCTTTTTCGGAGATTTACTGCATGCTCATGTTTTCAATTGTTGTGTTACTAAAAATCGTTTACTTGCAGATACTTTAACTTCACACAATTTCAAAATAATATTTTGCCATCGGAACTAAATACATGTTCCCCAAATTCTTTCACAAAACTACTACTTGACGAACATTTCGGCATTTTGTAAATAATAATTTAAAAAAAAAAAAGTGTATCAGAAAAATTGTATAGTTGAATAAACACAACAACAGAACATATGAGGACTGCAGCAAACTGAAAATATTTAATATCAACAAAATATAAACTCGTCAAAAATGTATATAAAACCCACCCAAGCAGTCAATCTATACTGTTATACAATATACTTACCTATACCTAGGCTATAATATTAACCTATTAACGATATGCGATAAGATAATGGGCGTCGACAGGCGATTACGAGATTCTTGTATACATAGTGATATAAAATAATTAATAAATATGTGAGTATGAGGTAAATATGCCATTAAATCTATAAATGATCAATATATGAATTTATATGCTAAAAAATGTCAAATATGCAAAAAAAGTTGCATATTCGTAATATAGACTTCATGAATCAAATTTGTATCCAACTCCGGTGTAATTCTGGCTGCGCAAAAAAATATGCCAAGTCATAAACATCCGAGCTCTAATAATAACTAATAACCCAGACAGCAGAATCGTAACATTTACATTGTAGTAATATTCATTTTAGGTTAAATAGATAATATTATAGTTTTAATTCGACAATAATGTTTTTTAAAAGTTATATAAATTATATTATAAATATAACATTATTTCAAAGTTCCGCTTTAATTTTTTTTTTAATGTTAAAAATGTAATTTTGTCGTACTATTATATAGTTATTAAATTAGTAATATTAAATAATATTATTTCGGGAATGTTTTAAGTATATTTTGTATTGCTTAATTTTTCAACATTTTAAACCTAATTTTGTAATAATGTTTTAAAATTGTTAAGTAAAAAACGTTAAAATACTTAATTTTATAGATATTTTTATAATATTTTTTCTACATTAGATTTTTAAATTAAATTAAAAACCATCTAGAAAGTTTTGGAAACATATCTATAACCTTTTATCTAGCTGTCATGCAGCTCATCTCTACAATATATATATATATAATTCTAAATAATTATATGTATATACTATAATATATAGTATATAGAATATCCCAACAAAAACACTCCGTCAAACTCCGTGTAAAAAAAACGCCAAGTATAAAAAAACTGCTCTTTCAGTTATTGGTGAAATCATTTTATAGCTTATATAAGTCATCTATATTTGAATTATATATATAATAATATATTATTATATCATTTATGTTAAAATATTCTACTAAATAATTGAACTTAAACTGGCGGGTGACTTTTAAACACTTTGATTAGTATAGTACACTACCTATTTCCATGATAGTATAATATATATATGTTTTGAAACGATTTCGCAAACGGTTTACAGACGGGTACGACCACGTGAATAACATACTAAAAGTTTCTCCTCCCCCCCTTTTTTTTAGTTAAGTATTTCTCGGCCGGGTTTTAGCTTAGGTGACCATTACTTCACCAAAAGGTTCAGTTTAGGCCCCTCTAAAACGTTCTCCTGAAGTCCAAGGTCCTCGACCCCCCCCCCCCTCAAGGTGTATTTTAGAACACGTTTAGTTTTTGTACGACGTTTCTGAAACTCGAGATTTAGTTAGATTGGTGGTCAGTGATCAAATTCGGCGTTTTGTGTCGTAACCGTAGGAGCCGTTTTTCCTCATATTCTGGGGCTTATAAAGTTCAAAATTGACGTTTTCTCGGGTTTTTGGGCACGAACACTTAGATTTAGGGCACGGCGAGTCGTTTTTGTTATCGAATGTTATAGAGGACTTTGCTCCGGATCGATGGGTACCGAGTTCGAGATTATCCAACTTTAGGTTCGGGAGTTATGATTTTTAGTGTGTTCATTGTACTTGGAAAATTACGTATAGTTCCGTGTTTTTTGGATTTTGAGTTTTCGTTTGATCATTACCAAACTCAGGATATTGGTATTTTGGCGTACGACGATTCAAAAAGGCCCATGGTCAAAGTGCGTACGACCATTATTTTGCCCGTAATTGGGGTGGAAAAAAGTTGAAAAACGCATTGAATGATTTTTTTGTATACTCATGCGTTTCCTTGTGGTATACGTCCGTTTCACGGTTTGAGTAATAATTATTTTGAACTTTTTTTCTTATTTAGTTATTTAACGATTTACTTTAAGGTCCACGCTGTTGGTGTGTTTAATATATAACCCCAAGTCGTTTTTAAGGTGTCGACATTAAGAATACGAGTCTTTTGTTCATGTTTTTTTTCTATTATGTTTTGGTTTGTTTTCACTGTTTTCAGTTATTGGTCGACCAATGCTCGGTTTCTTTTTGACTTAGAGATCTGATTTTTTCACTTGTGTTAGGTAATTTAGTCACCTTTCCGTAGGCAAATGATTTTTCGTATACCCATACGTTTCCTGCTTATGGCATAAGTCATAAGACATACGTGATACGTCCGTTGAACGTTTTGGGTAATAATTATTTTGAACTTTTTTTTCATATTTAGTTATTATATTAAGGCTGTTGAAAGCAGGTCGGTTTTTCATCGTTTTTTCGTGCATATTTTAGACCAATAAGCGTGGTAAAAATTCGCCCAATACCAAAAGTCCGATTTTAATTTTGAAAACATTTTTGAATTCCTTATTCACTTTTCTAGGTTATGTAGGAAATGGATTTTCGATTTTCTTATTTTAGTAATTTTAAAGTCAATAGGTAAATTAAAAAAAAAAATAATTTGTTTGTATTAATTAATTTGGTACTATATACTAATTAAATAATACAAAAAAATCGAAAATCCATTTCCTACATAACCTACAAAATAGAATAAGGAATTAAAATATGTTTTCAAAATTGAAATCGGGCTTTTGGTACTGGGTGAATTTTTATCCTGCTTTTTGGGACTTTCATGTTGAAACTTTTTTGATCGAAAAATTTAGTGATTTGTGACTGCGCGTATTATCCTTAGTCAGTATTATAAGCATAGGCGCAACTAGAGTTTATTTTTGGGGGGGGGGGCTATAAGTCAAAAGACAACACAGATCCTTGGGGGCTAAGCCCCCACTAACTATTAATTTAGATACAGACAAAATTTATCAATACTCAATATTATAGGTTTCGTTTAAATTTTAGCAAGGCTAGCCCTCATGATCCCTCTCCCCTCCCAGCAAACCACAGTAGTTCACAATAATAATACGTATATGCAAATTCAACTCTATGATTTTAATTTTTTTTTATTTACACAAACTCACTAACGAGTAACGACTAACATAATACTGTGATAATACACGAGCCACGGCCGTCGAATACCGTTAATAATAATCACTAATCAGAATACGATAAAACTTTAATAGTAATATAATACAATACAATACGGACATCGACCGTCGGGCACTCGGGCACCGTGTTGTAAAACTCTAAAAGATTCAGGTCTTAATAAATTTTCAACAAATAAAATATCATGACGGACGTCGAACATAATTAATAATACCTTCTACAGTTCTACCTTTATTTAGAAGTTTAGAACATAACATAGATAATAAAAACGTGGTCGAAAATACAAAACCATGTAGAAAACCCACTGTCGGTGGTTACACTGAATAACAAGGATTTTCAAACTTGATAATTATTTCGTTTAAATATTAAGATTATACCTAGATATAGATGATAAGATTTTATTACAAAATTCTGAGATACGATATTTTTCATCTGGGAGGGCTATGGAAATATTTAGGGGGCTAAGCCCTCCCAAGCCCCCCCCCTAGTTGCGCCTATGATTATAAGTACTCCAGTACTCTATGCTAAACCATATATTGACAGCGGCCAAAATAAAATACAATATTATAATATTATTATATTTATTTTTATTTTAATATTTTATCATAGCTAAGTGTTATACTGTTATTCGTCTAGTTCTTATCGCAATAATAATTATAGACGTTTAATTTTATGTTATTTTTAGATTCTTTTCCCATTTCCAATAACAAGCGTCGGGAGTCTGACATGCGAGTCTTGCTTGTTGACACGCCGCGCCGGGTCGCGTCACTTAATCCGTATTAAAAATATTATCTATATCTGTGTTAATACCACACTGTTATTATTACAATAATATAAATATATACAGAATATATACTAAAATATACCAATCTGTAAAATATAACCTAACAATTATTAAACAATAGTCTATCACGACATTATAACGTCCCGGCGGCCGACTTGTCAGTGAACGGATCTGAACGGGCAAACGGCTTTTATACGGCTATAGCTTATACAGTAAGTTATACCTACTCCGATGTTCGTGCGAGTACGAGTACCTAGTGTTCATATTTGATATTATCATATTTTATTGTTTTTTTTCTTTTCGTTTTCAATATTGTCATATTAATAGTGTCGCTACTACCAGGCACCGGCCACACCGCTATTTTTCAGTTGTCTACTACTCTACTTGATATTTGATTTATTATTCAATATTATAAATATTATAACACGGCTGTCGGCTACACGTAAAGCCTCGTGGCTCGTCAACCGTCGGCTTTTCGCATATTATAGTCAATTCAATCGTGGTCCATATTTGTTTGACTATAATAGTACCTTTCGAATTTTGAATAAATTGCTTACTTAAATAATGTAAGTACCTATCTATATTCTTTATTTTATTACCTATAATTATCTACCTATTTATATATTTCATAGAGACATTAAATTATGTTACCTATCATATTTGTATCACTATATATTACTATATTATATTATAATATATTTTACAGCTAAACGACATACTATTTGTATTTTCTGCTCATTTTGCTTCATTCAATTAATATTTAGAATACTTACTGAGAGTACCTGCTACCTATCAGACATTTACTGTAAGTACCTATCTAATAGTAAATACTCAATTGTAGTTAGTCATTTTTATTAAATCAAATGTCACCTGTACTTACACATACCTATATAATAAAAGTATACCTAGGTATATTGAAAAATAAGAATAAACTCTAAAAAACAATTGATCATAATTTATAATATGAGAGGAAATTTAAATAAGAGTACTTCCAGTTAGTCACAATAGTCACAACACACAAGTTGATAAAATAGGTGACAACACAAGTTGTCTTAGACAACCTACCTCAAAATTGCTCTTAGGTCACATGACATAATTGAATCATTCTGCATTTATATGCAGAATATAAATTATATTTAAAAACAGGGTACCTACCTACAATTATTTGTATAATTTGACATTAATTAAACAGTTAACATTAAAGGTAAATTATTTAAAATTCCAAAATAATAATATTTACTTAACAGTATTTTGGGGATTGCCTATAATTCACAATATTGCAATTATTATAACTTAAAATTAAATTTAAAAAATAAATATAGTACCAAATACCTTGCTAATACCTAGGTAGTTTTAATTAAAAAATCTTAGAAATCAATCTTTACAAATAAATAAACATTACTATATAAGGTTAGGATAGTTTAAACATGTATGTGTATATCACAATTCAAGATATATTTATTGTATAGAATAAATTCCGTTAGGCATGTAGTCGCGATACCCTAGATATAAATATTGTACACATGTAAAATTTCTAAAACTAAGTAAAATAGTGTATACAATTTCTTTGTCTTACATACCTACTTTATTAGCTTTATTACTTATTGAAATAAATAATTATTACATTTTAGGTGAATGTAGAAAAATATTAATTTTGAGTAAAATGATTAAAAGTAAAAGGTCTAAAAGAAGGAAAATTAAAAATGAACTGGATATACTCCAGGAAATTAGTGTATGCAGTAAATTAAATGAAGAAGCTACATATGTATTAGAACCGCAGGAAATTGAAACTACTGTCTTGAATAGTTCATTTTCATCAATAGATTCTTCTCAAAATTCTTTAAACCAAATAACTCAAAATATGCCGATAAATTCCAATATGGTCGAAATATTGCCTTCATGTATGTCAAATAATACATTTAGTACTCCATTATCAGACAATTTTTCTATCAAAGATTTTTTAAAGCATTGGGCAATTCAGTTCAATATAAAACAAAATGCATTTGATGGATTGCTGAAAGGTTTAAAGACGCATGAATGTTTTAAAAATTTACCGAATAGTAGTCGAACAATTTTAAAAACGCCAACAAACTCTTCAAATTTAATTCGGATTGTGAAACCAGGCATTTATTACCATTTTGGTTTAGCCAAAGGTATACAGATGTATGCTCCAAATAATTTGAGTACTATTAAAATTGCAATAGGGATTGATGGACTCCACTATCAAAAAGTAGCAGTAGCCAATTTTGGCCCATATTGGCATACATTGCAAATCATCAATCCTATAAGACTGTTTTCCCAATCGGAATTTATCATGGGAATAAAAAACCTACTGACAGTAATGATTTTTTATTAGATTTGGTTGAAGAAATCAAACGTTTAACTTTGAATGGAATAATTTTAAACGACACCAAGGTAAATGTTGTAATACACTTGATTTGTTGTTGTGACGCTCCAGCCAAGTCCTTTATTTTAAAAGTTAAGGGTCACACAGGCTTTATTTCATGTACTCGATGTTCTATAGAAGGTGAATATGTTAATAGACGGATCTGTTTTCCATATACTCAATCAAAGTCTGTTGAAAGAACACATATTGCTTACGTTAATGCATTAGATGAAGACTATCATACTATTCCCAATGTTATTTCTAATATTTCTGAATTAAACAACATTGATTTAGTAAAATTATTTCCAGTGGATTACATGCATCTTGTATGTTTGGGTGTTATGAAAAAATTATTATTTCTTTGGGTTCAAAAAGGCCCATTAAATGTTCGCTTACGTTCTACAAAAATTAATGAACTATCTTCATTGTTATTATCGTTAAATTCATGTACAACTTCAGATTTTGTGAGAAAAAACAGAAGTATCCAAGACTTATGTCGATGGAAAGCGACAGAGTTTCGCCTATTTCTTTTATACAGTGGGCAAGTTGTGTTGAAAAATATTATCAGTAAAGAGTGTTACAATAATTTCATGTCATTAAATATTGCCATGATAATTCTTTTAAGCCCTGACCTTGAATTTTTACTTGATTATGCTGGGCAGTTATTAGATTTTTTTGTTCAAAGTTTTCAAAATATTTATGGTGTGCAATATGTATCTCACAATATACACGGGCTATTACATTTATGTGATGACTACATTGAGTATGGTCCCCTAGATAATTGCAGGTTAAAACCATATGAAGCAATTAAAGTCTTACTTAAGAAAACACGAAAAACCATTGCAACAAGTAATCAATAGATATCATGAAATATATGCTGATCAAATAACACCAAATCAACAGTTATCAACTGTTTTACCAATTTTTAAAAATATGCATAATAACGGCCCATTGTTAAACAACATAACTGGAACTCAATACCATACTATCATATTTAATAAAATGAAAATTAATATAAAAAATGATAAAGACAGTTTTATAATTACAAAACAAAAACAAATTGTTAAGTGTTTGAATTTTATTCAAAATGATAACGAAGTTATCATATTTATTGGTAAAAAGTATAAGATGGTAACACCATATTTTGTGGAACCTATTGACTCTATGTTACTAGAAGTTTTTGAAGTTCAAGACTTAAGTGACAGATTGTATAGCTGGAATGTTTCAGATATAAAAAAAAAAATAATGATATTAAAAGTTGATGGGAAAAATATAGCAATGGCTATTATCCATACAGAAATATAATTTTTTTTTTTAAATCAAGTACTTTCTATAAGTATATAATATATTTTGTAAATAATAAAATAATCAACCATCAAATTGTTTAATAACTAATAAGTAATTATTATCATAAGTCAACACTAATTATGTTGCCTATGGTGTGTTTAATACATAATTTATATGATATAACTCGAGTTATAACTAATATAATAATATGTAAGTTGATAAAATCTAAATATATGTATAAATGTGTTTTTATAATAACTTAATTATTGTATTTCTATAGATGAGTGTCAAGGTAGGTTGGAACATAGTTTCATTTACTGATGATGAAAGCATTGAAGCAGTCCCAGATATTTGGGTAAAAAAAAATACATGTGCTTGGCCCAAAATTGGAAAACATGCTAAAAAATGTATTGAAAAACGTACAATACCAAATTCTAATGAATTTTATTTTTATAAAGCAAGAATATTGGGAAATAAAACATACAGTTGAGTTTTGTTTGTTGATGGCTAATTTACTTTATTTTCACATTACAGTACCTAAAATATAAACATTTATTTTACAGATTCGTTGAATGATGCTAGGAGTAAATTGCCAAGTGCTATGCTTAAGTCTGATGTTTCAAGCGCTGATGATGATATTGTAGTGAATCGTAGAAAAAAATATAAGTACGATAGCTTATCTCCTGATGTTAAACACAGTAAAAAACAAAAAAAGACTGGGATATTCGACTCAAAAAGCTGTCCACCACGTTACATAATAACTGATGATGTTCAGAAAAGTATTCATTTTTTAATTAAATATTTATATCTGATGGATATATATAATAATCAATTTAATGCATGCCATTTCTATGTATCTATGTCCTATACTATTTAAATAGTTTGTTTTTTTATAATATTTTGTTTAAAAATTTAAAATGTTATTCTTTTAGATCTGAAAAATCATACTGGACAAACAAAGTTAATTGATGATGACGATGAGGATTCTTTTGATGACACTGATACTGACCCTACTTGGTATGATAAAAGAAAATTTGATGATTTAGAAAACAATAATTCTGATATCGAACAAAATGTAGAACTGAGTTCAAAGAAAAAAGTCAATTTTGACATAGATGAAAGTAATTAATCAATAACCTATTATAAATATAATAATTTTAACAGCTCTTATAATTTCAGACGAATATAATAATGATGAAGATAAAATATTGATGACACCAACTAAAGTAAAGGATATTAAGGAATCTTTATTACAATCACCAAGTGGAAGCTGGAAAGTAACCAATTTAAAAACTCCAATCAGTCTCAAGAGAAACTTATTTCCTGAGAAAATTGATAAATCGGGTATAATATCTGACATTTTAATTAATTATAAAAAACAAGTATCACCTAACATTTAATATTTACTGTTTTCATAAAATGTCTATACTTATTAAAATAAAAACTTGTAAATAAAAAAAATAGTTGGGTTTTAGGTTATACGACATTATTGTACACATATTTCTATAACAAATTTATTATTATACAATTTTAAAGGTCATATAGCTGAAGATATCTCAATACAGAGTGAACCAAATACAAATAGTATTGAACCCAAATTTGCCACATCTACAGGTATAAGTACTAACAATTTAAATGTATATTAAAAGATAATTAACTAAGTAAAAATATTTCTTGAATTTTAATTAGATTTTCAAAGTTTGGTGCTAAGTTCACTAACATATTTGAAACATGGGATGAACAATTTAATGTATACTGCTCATTCAAATAATGAAAATATTCTTAAATTGATGAATGATAAATCTTCTTCATCAGTCTCTTCATTTAATGATGAAATTGATATGGATTCATTATTTCCTATCACAAATGATAACGAACTGAGAGCCTTAGAAAATAAAACAAAAGATCCTGAGTTTAGACGTGTATTGGTAATAATTCAGTATTATAATAGTTTTTAAATTATTATTGTTGCAGTATTCTTCATACTATATAAATATTATTTACTTTTATATAGGTTCATAGAATTGCATTGCTGATTGGCAATAAGGATCTTGGCAATAGTGTTCGGCGTATTATGATGAGGTTGTTTAGTGATCAATTCCTTGTCAACTATTCCTTATATGGATTCAAAAAAAAATAGCTTTTGCGAATTTATCTTGCTATCGTTTAATCATAGGTAAAGTATAGATTTATTAAATATTTACCATAAACCTTTTATTACAATTAAAGTCATGGTCATAGTCTTCTTTATACACACCCATTTAATATAGGATAAAACACGTGTGTGCTCTATATGTACAGATTCTCTAGGAAATAATAGAATAAAAAATGCTATATATTATAATATAAAATAAATAGGTAAGTTAATATTTACTACAGCTATACATAATATGATATGGTTACTCATTACTCATGATTCCAATATAAAAATAGATCAATTAAAATTAATTGTTAGTAAGCAACTGGAAAATCTATCTATTGTAGGTTTGTCTACAATTCATAACAATATTATTTACTAAGGTTAGGCTTAAACCACGGTTGTAGATAATAGATATACTGGTTGCACAACTTAATAAAATAAATGGACCCTTTCATCATAATTCCATAATCATAGAATGAAAAACTAATGAGCGCTCTTTGTATGATATTTTTGAAACATTGACCATAATAATCATAGTCTGTACAACAGACAACAGTTTGCCGCTAGGGTTCACTGCAATCTAGATCTGCGGGGAGCCTTATTACATTGTTCTGCGCCTTAACGGAAAAGTTATTATTGAATGGTCCATATGTGTTCTAAGCAACTTAATATAGGAATTGTGTAACCAGTATAACTACAACCGTGGCATAAACAGTCATTAAACATTCAATAATGAATAAATACATGAGCTTATATGGTCCCTTAAGTATGATTTAGTGTCCATGATTTGTCCATGAAATGAAAACATTTTCATGTGATTTGGTTCTTGTATATTCTCTATACTTTAGTTACTATAGTTGTAGTAGTATATTAGTATTAATAATATATTGATAACATAACTTCTACATTTCAGATGCTTTAAGAGTCCATGGAAAGTATAAAACCAGTACAGAGAAAGAGATAGATACACCATTAGCAATATGGTTGTCTCATGCCCCTTTCAGAGAGAGAAAAAAAAAAGAAGACAATTAATAATGATAATTTACATTATTTAAATTTTACGGAGAAAGATATGCTCTTGATTATTAAAACATTAAAAAATGGGACATCACCTGGTTTTGATAATATATCTTCAAATACTTTAATACAGATAGCAGACCACATTATTAGTCCGATTACTTATTTAATTAATTTAAGTTTCTCAAAAGGAGTATTTCCACAAATATATAAAAAATCGGTAATTATCCCAATTTACAAAACTGGTGATGTGAGAGAGCTACAAAATTATCGCCCAATCTCGTTGGTATCTGCAATATCAAAAGTCATAGAAAAATGTGCGAAACTTCAGTTGCACAGGTTTATTACACAAAAAAATGCTTTAAGTGTCAATCAATACGGTTTTAGAGATAATGTGGGATGTCAAGATGCAATTGTGTCTTTATCTAATTTAATTTATAAGTCCTTAGATAGAGGTAAAAAATGTTTATGTATATATTTAGATATAGCTAAAGCATTCGACTCTATATCTCATGATTTACTCTTACGTAAACTAAAAATAATAATTGGAAATAATAATTTCTGGTATTGGTTCAAATCTTATCTTTTTAACAGACCACAAACAACGGAAATTAATGGTATTATAAGTGATTCTTGTATTGCTAAATTTGGCATCCCCCAAGGTACAGTGCTAGGACCTATTTTATTCTCAATATATGTGAATGACTTATTAAATTTAGATATAGGAGGTAAAATATTAGCTTTTGCTGATGATACGGCATTGTTTTTTGAAGCTGACACTTGGACTGAGGTGGAAAATAGTGCTAATAAAGGTCTAACAGTGGTTAGTAAATGGTATACTAATAATTGTTTGATGCTAAATAAAAAAAAATCTGTTTTTATCCCATTCGCACTATCTAGTCAGAATTTACCAGATCAAATTATAATTCAATTTCATAATAATAAATGTAAAAACATAAATATAATTAATGAATGTAATAATAATTGTTATCGTATATCCAGAGTGAGTTCGTACAAATATTTAGGTGTGATATTTGATGAAAAATTAAAATGGAAACCTCATATTGATACGCTAATATTACGCTTAAGGAAATGCTTTTATATATTTAAAGAACTACGTAGTATATTAGACATTCCGTGTCTAAAAATGGTTTATTTTGCATTAGTTCAGTCTATCTTAATGTATGGCATAATAGTATGGGGCTCCGCCTATAAAAATGTACTTGAACCACTTAATATAACACATAGAACTCTCGTCAAAGTAATAACAAAAAATATTTATAATTCCGAAATTAACACAAATACTATATTCCAAAAATTAAAAATATTATCATTGGAACAGTTATACAATAAAAATTCAATTTTAAAAATATATATGAATAAAACAGTTTATGAATCCCTGAATATGTATAAAACAAGAGGAACGATTAATGGAAATTTAAATTTTATTAAACATAACACATCTTTGATGAGTAATTATTATATAAACAGAGGGATAAATCTATTTAATCGACTACCAACAAATATCAAATTGATTGATAATGTTGTCAAATTTAAAAAAATATTAAAAAATATGTATATGCAGTCCTTTGAAAATCTTGTTTAATATCCGTCTTTATTATAATACCTATTGTATTGTTATATTTTTAGGACTTGTTTCGGTTATTTTGTATTCATCTTTATAAATATTATGTATTGTTAAATTGTGTATAAATTTTGTAATTATATTAAGACTCCCTACTCTTACCACAAGCTATTGCTTATAGAGAGTAGGTATCAACTTAAAATGTTAATTTAATATTTTGTAATCGTTACTATGAAAGAAGTTGAATAAATAAATTATTATTATTATTATTATTATTATATATTATATTTAACCATGTTTGCTTATGAATACTACAAATTTATCACTTGTTTTTTATGATTTAATTTTTTAAAAGTACTGTAGCTAATAAGTCTTAGCAAAAAAAATAAAAAGTATATACTATTATTTAGTTATCAATATTGTAAATGAACCTAATAGAGCTGTGTCATAATATAAACAATATACATTTTTTTATTATATTAATTAACATGCATATTATTTATTGGTCCTAACGATATATAAATTTTAATTCTTATTTATTATAACCAAAATCAAACATTTAATAATACAGAATTTATATTTTTAGAAATATTAAAAAATATATTTTATATACCTTATATATACTTAACCTATGATATATATTTTTTTTTATTGGGGTTAAGGCTTCAACTACTAGGTCATTAGCTTGGGGAACTGTTGGGGAAGGAACTGTAGTTTTTGGTTATACGTGTGTGTGTTGTGGCAGAATTTCTAGTGGGGCACCTGTAGGTTTCTGCCATGCCCCGGGTGGGGGATGGGGGCATTTGTTCTCCGGACACAATGACTTGATCGAAGAAAAATGCCGCCCAGTGGCCAACAATCAAACCGACGCCTAGACCGCTCGGCCACCTCGTCACCCTATATGATATATATTGTATTAACTATATATATATGATATAATATAATATACTTTGTTAAACAAACATTGATTACATAATAAATAATAATGTTCCAGAAAGTTCTTAAAAGAATATTATAACCAAAATATTTTAACAGTTTGTCATCAAAGTTTCAATAATGTTATTTCATATTATAGGCTACAAATCATATTATATAAATGATTTATTAACATTAAATTATATTAAAACAATATTATTGATTTTAACTTTGTTTAAACGTTATTTTTGTGGCCAAAAAATTTTTTGAAAATGTTATAGTAACATTTAATAATTTTTTTAGAACTAAATGGAAACGTTATAGTAATTTCAATATTAATTAATTAATATTCCTTTGTTATTTTGACAATGTTCTTTTGCTGTCTGGGAACTTTTTTTTTTTTAGCGGTATCAATTTTTGTGCGATCAATACGACCAACAACGACCTACTACTAGGTTAGGTTAGGTTAAGTTAGGTTAGGTTGGGGAGTAGCAATGCTCGCGCTGTCCCTCCCCCGATCGCGATACCGTAATAAAGAAAAAAAGGTTAGGTTAGGTTAGGACCTAACCTACGACCATTGCTTTATAATTACATACAATTTAAATCTTTGTTGTTACCTCCACGACAAAATTGTATTGGAACTCTAAGCCAATTTCCTTGGTTAAATATTTGATTTTAAGTACAGTATACTATACTATTAATTCAAACAACTTTAGTTCAGTATGTGTACCTATGCTAATATACTATAAGTGTATTGTGAAAAATAAATTGTAATAAATAATACTATTTCTAAATATAGTATAACTCAAATCATTAACACATTAATAAAAACACTTATTTATTAAAAACAAGTTTTTTTTTTATTATTTAAACAAAAATATTCATCATGTTCAATAACATTGACATGGAACAGACTGGTGGAACAAACGGTATGTCAAAACTCTCCCCACTCGTTGAGGGCGATAATATTATAGAAGCATCTCTTAAAAAAAAATAATATGTGGGCGTATACAAAAGGTAAGTCTTAAAAACAAAATTAAGGATGCTACCGATTACATTACATTAAAATACCCAGCTATAATAAATTAATCTGAAGGTGTACATACATTTTTTCCAGTACACATTAGTGAGCCTAACGTTGAGAAACATTTAGACGTCAGTGACGCAGTAGTGGATATCACTCAATGCGCATTGTCAAATATAAGTTGTAAGTCAACAAATAAACTAGGATTAGATGACAATGACTAAGGATTGACGATCAACAATTCAGGTGAGAATCCCTATGAAACTGAAAACATAACAGTATTGAATAGCTGCACGAGAGTCTCATACAATTGACACTTCCTCAAACGATTTACTGAAAGGGGATGTTAGGCGAAATCTAGATTTTAAAGTAAACTGTGAAATGGAGTCAGAGACTTCAAAGTGTACAGCGATAGAACAAGCAAATTAATCTTTTGAGAATGACTGTGGAGTCTCCAAACTTGATTGGACCGTAGACAGTTTGCTTAGATCTGGTGAAAATAAAATGAATGAAGAGAAAAATAACTCTTTGGTTGCGGCCTGTTTTAATGTAACCACTTCAACTTCAATTAGATTAGATATAGGAACTTCTAGACAACAAACATTTACACATTCAACGCAAGCCGTTGATTTTAAATATCACAACAGTTATGTTGACAATAATTGTTCTCTTATGAAATCTGTAATGCTACTGAATGAGGCGGAGGTGATCGATGCTGTAACTCCAATAAAATCGTCTGGAACTATTGTCGCTTGTAGCACTCCTGAGACAGACGCAAAAGCGCTTCCCAAGAATTCCAATTTCACATTACTTGTCGACGCGACGGGTGCAGTCATAAGACCTACTACGTTAAAAAGAAAAACAATAAAAACGTTTATTGTACTATCCCAAATGGCAAATGGTGGATATACATATCAAATACATATTTGAATTTTATCTATTCTCAGATATATAACAGTTTAGGTATATAGTATATTATATAAATATCTTGAACTAAATATCAAATTCAAATTATTGTATTGATATGCATATAAAGTCGAAATTTTGATATCATAAAATGAACATATAATTGATATCCATACGGTGTATATTTATTGTTATAAATATAATATTAAACGTTTTATATTATTACGATATGTTTAAATGTTTAAATTATGATATTGTAATATTAATATGCTATTGTTGTCCATAAAATATGTATTCAATGATATCCATATATTATTAAAACTCAAATATTATTATGATTAGTATATTAAATCAAAATTCCGATATCATAAAATGGATATGTAATTAATATCATTATATCAATATTATATTCGTTAGTCATTACTGACATCTAAATAATATTATGATAAAGCAAATGAGCAATACTTTCAATAATAAGGTGGTTATGCAAATGTGTGTTCAACATTTATGATTGATTTAGACGTTGTGAACAACGTCTAAATAGCAATAGCGTCTATATATATTCAACACACTTAACGCAATGTATACAACGTTGACGGTGACGGTAAAATGCAGCCGAAATGCCCGAAATAATATTATTACCTATTATAGGCTATACCTAATACCTATGCCATATTGCCGTGTCTGCGGAACAATTTACCGTTATCATGTTACCACTGTATAGTGTATAAGCCATATCGGATATACATTATACATAGTATCTATATCCGTGGTATAAACACAGTGCGTCCGACTGTCCGAGGATTGTTACGAATGTAGGATGTGTGGGAGTGGGGTGTATTTGTTGTGTCTGGCTGCAGGGTTTTCGACGGCCGCTGCTGGTTATTTTTAACTCAAAAATTATTATTTGTCGAATTCTCGCTAAACTACAATAGTGTTTACGTAATTTATTACAAAATTGAAAATAATAATTATTCCGTACATTCATCATATTTAAGGTTATGCTTATGAACTTCTGAACTGTTATGTATTACACGTTATTTAAACAATATTATTCTGTGGTTTCGTATACTCTTAGCGCCTGTTGTGAAGTGTTTATTTTAATAATATTTATTAAATTACATGTTTTAACTTAACAAGTTTTAACTTAATAAATTGCTATACCTAACGTGTGACACTGTGACGTACTGTTATAAAATATATTATATTGTTTCAATATATTACGTACATCAAACTGTTCCAATATAACCACCTACTGCAAGTAATAGTGAGTAACTTTTACATTATAATTATATTTAACTTTAACATTATAATATTTTACAATAATGCACAGAAGAAATAATTTAAGTAAGTCTACCAAACGTAGGAGATTATTAGCCGAGAATAACTACATAAAAACATTGTCACACAATGATAGTTTTATTACTTCGCCGTCTGTCACATTAAATGATACCTCTACTATTGTAACCAATAACCCTTTGATAGAACCAACTACAAATTATACAGACGTTGATAATCATGTAAAATATCATTCCCCGTCTGTTGGTTTTGATTTACCTACCAATAATGTTAGCCAATTGTTAAATAATGCTTCAACATCATTATTGCTAAAGAATAGTGATGGAAATTTTGATCCAATTGAAGAAGTTCAAAACTCAATAGCCAGATCTAGAGATATAATTGAGGATATAGTTCAATGGGCCTTAGATCAAAATATACCTAACAATAGTTTTGATAAGTTATTAAGTATTTTAAAAAAACATAAATGTTTTGAACATTTACCAGCTTCTTGTAGAACTTTATACAAAATGTACTCTGGGGTTTCTTATGAAAACCCTGTTGAAGTTCAGATAGTTAGTCCAGGAATATATTATCATTTTGGCGTGGCTGATAATATCAAAAAACATATTGATCTTAATTATTTAGAAGATTCGATTAGATTAGTTGTAGGTGTAGATGGCTTGCCTTTGTCGAAATCTTCAGGCAGTTGTTTTTGGCCTATTCTTGGTTATTTAAGCAGACAGCGTAACCAATCTGTATTTCTCATAGGAATTTATTGGGGCAATAAGAAACCAGATAATAGCAATGCGTTTATGAAATATTTTGTTGATGAAATAGAACAACTTATAACTCATGGAATTAATGTTAATCAGTACACTGAAAATAATATATTAAATAATGTTCATAAAAATGTTACTATTGCATAGTCCTGTCTCAAAATATTTGTAAGTATACTTACTATATTAGTTAGTATACCTACCAACTATAATAAAATTATTTATTATTAAATATCTGTACCTATATAATTGTTTTTGTTTTTACTATGTATATAGTATATACTATATGCATAGATAAGCACATTCAATTGAAAGTAACTATAAAATCACTAAATATTGACTTAATTAGAGAATTTAATTTAAAATGTATTAGTCACTTTTTTCCATATAGACATTTGGTTTTGTTTATAATAATTCATCTACTTGAACACTGAATAATGTGATGTTTTGTTGAATCAATTTAAATAAATTATTAATTATACAATATCAATGTTTATGGTTTTAATATATTTATTACTAATATAATATATAGGTACCTAGTATATGTATATAATATTATGTACATTATTACTTTATATGTACAATAATATATACAATTTTGTGTATAGTGTCCTTAAATGAAGCACTGAATAAAGCCAAGAAAGCTGAATATACTTCAGAATTATCAGACATTGAAATAGGTCCAAATAATGTTAAAAGAAAAAGAAAAACTGAGTGTTTAAACAGCGACCTAGTTCAACCAAGTAATTTTAAATCTTTAACTATTACTATTTTATTAAGAAATATTAATAATTAAAACTATTGAACAGGTAATATTAGAAAAATTACTAATAAGCGTATTTTTAATAAAGATGGCTCATCTACCAGTATTTCTAAAAAGCAAAACGATGAACATGAAAAAGAATATTATTCACAGAACAAGAATATTTTAATACAAAATGACAATGAAGAAAATTCCGAAATATGTTTGTATTTAAAACCTAATAGTTATAAAGAAATGTGATTATATATTTTAATGTTTCTTAATGATTAGCGTCTGCAGAATCATCAGCTGATGATTCAGACTTAGACAAAAACTACTTCCCAAAGAGTCAACAATACGGTGATGATGTTAAAAAGAATGATGAATTTTGTGAAAATGTCTTCGCAAGTATTCAGCAAGATGATAAAGATAAAGATGATTTCTTACAATCAACAGGTATGTATAATACGTTTACAATAAACTCTAAAAATGAATATATATATATTTATTTAGTTCAGTTAACTACCTTAATTATTGTGAATTTTTTTTTTAGATTATAAGTTTGTAAGCAGTAACGATGATTATTCTTTAACTGTTGAGTGTAAACAAGCAAGTCTTAATAAACAAAATGGTAAAACAAGAAAATACTTAAAACTTTTATTTTATTGACTATATATATTTTTTTTTTTTTGGCTTCTGCAGATAATGCTGTCTCTGCTACTCCTACTAGTTTTAAAACCATGGACGAATGTGATAATGTTGGCACAAATCTCATACAAAATGGTAAAAATTTTAATCTTTTAGTTTTTTAATCTCATTTTTATAAATAATTGTATCATATTTTATTAGTGATTATGTATTATTTTATTTTGTTTAGTAGAACAAACTATGATGACTACACCGCCAGTTAAATCTTGTAAGCATGTTAAGTATTTAAAGTAATAATTTATAATAGCTTATTAAAATATATTAATCTGTTTTTATTTTTTCTAAAGTGTATTATTATTTATTTTTTGGACATAATATTATATAAGGTTATAGTAATCTAATTTATTTTGATTAACAGCAAGTGATCTTAAAGCAGTGATGCACTACTTGGCATACATCAAATGTGAAGTGAATAGAATTTCCGAAACACAACAAGAAATAATTGAAATACTTAATAACAATAATGCTCAAATTTTACAAAAAACCACTGATTTATTGAGTTGTGATAATTATGAAACCGACTATTTTGTAATGAATTGGCCAATAAACGATGATGACGGACTTTTAGATCTTGAAAATAAAATGAAAGATAGAGCCTTTTATAAACTAGTTGTATGTGTAAATAATATTTTAATATAAACTCTTTATATCTCATTTTTGCATATGTATTATACAGGTTAGTGAGTTGACTCGGCTTGGTGGTAAAACTCTGTCAAGAATCATCAACAAGATGTTGAAGAAAGTGTTTGATGATACCATATTGATTAAATTTACCTATTATGGTTTGAGAAACAAAGAAAGTTTTCACACCCTATCTATTAATAAAGCTATTTTCGGTAATTAATCTATAAACATTAATAGTTTTTTTAAATTCTTCTATAATAGGAAAAAAAAATAATTAATAAGATATTATGAAGTGAACTTTATAACTTGTTAATTATTATTTATAATTCAATTGAACAAATTGTTAATAAATTGTTTGCATATTTTTCACAGAGGCTGTAAGAAAATCTAAACAGAAATTGGCTTCAGATGAAGAAATCATCATATCCATTGGTAAATATATGACTGGTGCTAAAGGCAGAATAGAACAACTAACGTCAAAAACCAATAATTCTTAAATACAAGGTTTTTTTTATTAGTTTTTGGTAACTTTAAACCTTTTATAATATTATAATCTATCTATTGTGTATAATAATACATCTATTGCATAAAAGAGATGTGCTGATCCAAAAGTTTGATTTGTATTTGTTTTTATTACTTTTTTAGTAACATTAAACCTTTTATAATATTATAATCTATCTATTATGTATAATAATAAATCTATTGCATAAAAGAGATGTGCTGATCCAAAAGTTTGATTTGTATTTGTTTTTATTACTTTTTTAGTAACTTTAAACCTTTTATAATATTATAATCTATATATTATGTATATTTATATAATATTTTACTCTATGTATTCTTAATCTAAATTTATCTATTATGTATAATAATAAATCTATTGCATACAAGAAATGTACTGATCCAAAAGTTTGATTTGTATTTGTTTTTTTATTACTTTTTTAGTAACTTTAAACCTTTTATAATATTATAATCTATATATTATGTATATTTATATAATTTTTTATTCTATGTATTCTTAATCTAAATTTATCTATTATGTATAATAATAAATCTATTTCATAAAAGAGATGTGCTGATCCAAAAGTTTGATTTGTATTTGTTTTTTTTTTTTTTTGTGAAATTATTAAAATGACATTGCAGATTATTATGAATTTATTGTATTATTTTATTTCATATTTATAAAATAAATATTTTATTATTATAGCTACGGTTATTATAATGAAGTGATGTGTGAGAGATTATTAAATTAGATATTAACTATTAATGGAAACAGATAATATTTATAAATGTATAATTTATCTGGTGGATATGTACATATTATATACATTAGACATTTGTATTCGGATATAAGTTGAATATAAAAAGATATTAAAAATATATCTGATGGATATATAATATATAGGTTATACATATTATGTGTTGATATACGTAAGATATTTATATTTGGGTATAAGTTGAATATAAAAATATATTAATATATATCTGATCCATATATGAGTGTTGATATAAATTAAATAACTGTATTTGGTTATTAGTTTAATATTAAAATAATATTCATAGTATATCAATACTATATCTTTTCAATATAATTATGTGGATATAAATAATATATTGTTATTCTGATATTTATCAGATAAATAAAGTTGGTTCATAAGACATTTATATAATATCTGTTGGATATATAAAGTTTTGTAGGGGAGTTTATAAGGATGTTCTGTGGATATTAACATAGAATTAAAAATATCTCATTGATATTTATTCAATATGTTTCTGCTATGTGGGATGCGGCAGTGATAAAAGCAAACGAACACATGATGCCAGTTGCTGAATTTATAAGTACCGATCAATCGACAACAGCTATTTCTAGATGGTTGGATGCATTTAAACGGTTTGCAACAGAACACGGCTTTGACGTGTCAGATTTGATTGCGAATGTGACGAGTGATTTCTCTACGGCAATAATCAAATCGCTGGCACAGGCTTTTAACGGGTGCAAATACCCCTACCTAATAATACTACCTAGATCAATGTTATGATTACTTGTACGATCATCAACAAATTAAGTAAAAAATCATACTCAATTTGTGTTGCTGTCACTTGGTAAAAAACATTTCAGATGACGCATTCAAGTACTATGGTGCAGCTGGCAAAACGAATAAAAACAAAGATCTTGCACTTATCGTTGTTGGTTTTGTAACGCCAGCATTTAACCTGAAAAAGGTAAATGGTTTAAAGCACTTTGCACTGTTATACTTTCGCCGTACCAAAATGTTGATTTCCAGAAATTCATTGACTACCTGATAGAACTTAACAATAGCGATATGACGGTGTTGAATTCAAAAGAGTACGAAGATTTGGAAAACAATTTGTCCTTAAATTCTGATGAAACACAAGTAGATGATCTGAAAATAAACCCATTATCAAAGGGAAAATATAAAGCTTCAAAGTTTTATGGTTGTTTTGTAAAAATGTGTAGAGACTTAAGAGCATCATTTACAGTAGATAATAAAGGCGTTCCAAATGAGTTTCACAACGAAGAATATTTCAGTGACTTGATGGGATCTGTTGTACCTGTCATACCAATGCGGACTTGTCTTATGTTATATTCCAAATTAAAAGTATGCCATAGACCAAATAATTCTGGTGCAGAATTATGGTTTCATTATCTCAAAAGGAACAGCCTACAAGCAAAAAGTATGAAATGTAGTCGCTTCATAAGGGTTACTAGAGACAGAATAGAAAGTGTCACCAAGGAAGTCCTGTGTGATATACCAAACACGCGTTGTGCTATTCCCAAAAAAAGACAAAATATCGATTGCGATAATGTTTGGAAAAACAAAAGCGTCTTATCATTCAATATTGTCACAGATCTGAGTGACAATGAAGAAGTTGAACAGTGGAGAGCTAGAAAAAATAAAAAAATAGGATATTTTAAGCAAGGCAGCTTAATGGAAAATATGAAAAAATTAAAACCTATTCAAGCTATACACGAGAAAACAGAGACAGTAGTTGATTTAACTACGATTAGTGATGAAGATAATCAAATAACGGAAAATAATATGGTCACCCCAAGGGCCAGAGCTGTAAAAACAGTAGACACATTTCCGACGCCCGGTAGTTACTATTCGCCTATAGATAAAACACTATTGAAAATTGATACTTACCCTAACAGACTAAAAAAAGATGTAAATTTTTATAGAAAAATGGTCAGAAACAATGACACCAAAGACGAAAAAGATTATTTTGTAGGCAAATATAAATACGTAGAAAACATTGTGAGTTACACTGTTACACAGAAATATTGTTTTCAGATTTTGATACACTATCCGATTATCGGTCAGAGAGACCGATAATGAATCACTTGTGAGAAGCGTTGTTTTCTATAGGCCAGTAGGCACTGGGGATCATTTCAACGCAGAAAAAATAAATGAAACGAATTCATTGCATTGCCTCTTGGGGGGATTTGGAAAATGCACTTCTATAATAGTAAATTATACTAATAATATTACTTTTAACTGTAACATTAACATTTAACACTAACTGCCATTGCACACTTACAGGTTTCATGACTTTATAGTAGCTTCACACTGCATTTGAATTTCTGTAAATAAAGTACTTTTGCTGTAAACACGAATAGGGTACAATACTTACAGTAAGTTCTCAGCAATAATTAGTGAAAATATGTCCTAAGGATTTTAAATTCACAATAACAATATTATTGAGTATTAGCAATACGTAGCAATTAACTTATACAATAATAAGGTAACACTGATTTCAAAGCGTACGATAATTAGTTAGCAATAGAGAGCATCAAGTTAGCAATAATCGTTGACCACTGAAATCTTCTTATCACAAACAGTCGATTATTGCTAATGTAATTTTTATGTTTTTTTTGTGTACATAATAATCCACTTGCTTTTTTACTGTTTATAGCTTCCAAAAATGTCTTAGTGTCTTTTACTCCAAATGGGCATTTAATTTCAACAATAAAATCATCATTAACAAGACCGTCTATAAATTATAAAAAAACTAAATTAGCAATGTTGATTTAATTAATATTTATAATTAAGTACTATAGGCATTATACGTATATTTTATCAGGAGAAGCTGCTAAATAAGGAAAATGTTCATCAATAATAAGTCCACATTGATTCACTTTACAATGTAATTTTTTTTAGTAAGTTTCATAGCTTGTGATTCAGTGGATTTACCATAATCTGTTGCTTTCGAAGAAAATTTCCTATACATTATAGTATAAACAGTATTTTTACATGATGTAGTTGGCCGAAGTTTACAAACGCAGCCAAAATTTGATGCGGTAAGACGATTTCTACGTTCAACGTGCCAAATTTGAGAGTTTGCCTGTTCCCTTGTTTGTTCTTCAACGGCTAACCGTTCACGTCTATTCAGCTGTAATACATAAATAAAATTTTCTTTAGTTTTTTCTAATACTTATTTTGAAATATTATCTTATGGCAATGGTTCAGCTAAACCATAATGTTGATCCGGGCCAGTATTAAATCTTTTTTCTGAATTTCTGGAGAAAAGAATTTTTTTAGATTTTGGCTGGCATCTTTTCTTTTCACTAGATCTTAGAAATGTTTTCCTATTTCTCCTATAGAAAAAACATATTAATTTTGTATGAATGTTTTGTACAAATAAAATTATAACTATATGTTATACCTACCTAATAATAAGTGTAATTAATAATATGGTCATTATATTAGGTAGGTACATCAAATTGTTTAGAATAAAAATAAATGTATAGTATAGTGGAGCTAACTTGAATGTTGAACGATTTTCACTTGAGGTGACCGACTTCATGTACACTCAAGCGCGGATTTTGAATTATCATTTCTTTACATACGAAAAAGATCTGGATAGACATTCATAGACTCCGAACGGAGGGTCTGCGATCCGACGAAGTCGGATTGCTTACCTAGGTAGATAACTTGAATGTTAGGTTTTCACTTGAGGTAACGGACTTGCTAGACATTCCAACTCAGTTTTCGAATTTACATTTTTTTACATAGGAAAAAGCAAAGGACATACGACGGGGAACCGTGTTATTCATTTGCCGATTTTCGTGGGTGAAGTGAAATTTCAAACATTCCCGCGCTCGAAACGAGATCTCTAAGACTTATCAAAAATCGTTATCACCTCCTACATTTTTGTATTTAAACTACCCACGACGTCAACAGGAGTGACTTCTATAAGTAATTTCAACGACATTGACGTCTGCATCGCCGAGTCTCACAAGCCCCCGAGTTTCACGACAGCGAGTTTCACAAGCAGCTAGTTAATAATAAAAGAATAGCAGTGGACGACTGTAGTACTGAACGGTATAGCGCACATAATAAAATAATAATAATATCCTATGTATTACTTACTACACGTGCCTTGTTACTGTCTTCGGTCGGATGGTCGAATTGTTTCACGTTATTGTAACTAAATTATTTTTAAGTTACTTTTTTTTATTTGGTTATGTTACATTACTTTTGACTTTTGAGTTTAAAACATAACTCAATTACAAATTATAATAGAAGTTAAGTAGTATGTGTTTGGGGAGTTTGGCTCCATTTTTACAGGGAGATGAAAAAAAATCAAGGGAACAAATTCCTCTTACAGTGCATCCAATCTCCCTGTAATTTCAAAACAAAAATTTAAATGTTTAACCAGTTACATTATTAATTGCCAGACATGATGTTAAATAATACATAATTAATTTAAAATATTTAGTTAGTTTTTAATGAACCGTTGATCAATCAAGTTGTGTTTTATTTTTTATTTTTCCGACAAATTATCTTATTGATTTTTACGATTAAATATTTTCAGTTTTATCAAAAACCATGAATTTACAGAAATTTTCAATCGATTTTCCATCTTTAGTTTATTTGGTGCGAAATAATTCATATCCAGTCTATTCAGATTCTACAACATTTTTATCGAGATTAAAATCATATAATTCTTTTCCATCCACTTCGTGTCAAAATAAATATACATTATCTGAATCTGGTTTCAGATATACAGGAGTAGGAGATATAGTTGAATGTTTTTTCTGTGGACTTGTTTTACAAAAATGGACAAATGATGACATACCGTGGGTTGAACATGCAAAATGGAATCCTAAATGTATATTTGTTTTACTATGTAAGGGAAATGAATTTATAGAAAATGTAAAAAACGAATATGTAAAAGCAGGTCATGTTTGCGATTGTAATGAGTCTAAATCATATGACACCACTTGTTAGTTTACTTACATTAATTATATTTAAAAATTTTGTGCACGCATTACGAAATAAATATTGAATTTATAGACTTAAATGTGTTTGTATTTGATTTTATACCCTGTGAACTTGTTGTCTAGTGAAATAACGCGTCATGTTTTAATTGAATATTCTGGGTTT
>NW_019100663.1:0-7356 GCF_001856785.1 Myzus persicae | reverse complement strand
CAATACAATATGATTCCAGTTGTTGTTTCAAAGTCAGTATTCGATATCAGACCTTTTAGCAAGAAAAGTGTAACAGTCGGATTGATGGTTAATAAAATTATTTCTGTTATTATAATACTACAATGTAATTTTACTAAAAAAATGATAAGTCTGGATTTACAACAGTGGTATACACTAATGTGCGATACCAATTATATATAGTTCAATAACTAATAATCTACATACTAATTGTAAACGTATAAAATTAACTGATAACATATATTATTCAGTTAATTTAAATCAGTTTACTATTAAATTTATTGTTAATGATAATTTTATCACCTTATCATATACCGACCTTCACCGATTAAAACAATTACAACAATGTGTCGATTCGCATATTGTTGAAAAGCAGAACAAGTTGGTTTCATATCAATCAACTTTCGATACAGTGTATTCATTAATTAAAGCAGACATCAGTATTCTACCATCATCTTGTCAATGAAGTGACTTTACAAACCAATATATTCAACATTTTGATTTTAACGTTTATAGTATACAGAACGATGATTGTTGTTTTATGTATGAAATACTTCAATTCTACAATAATTCATTATCAGATATAATTTTAAAGGAATTAATGACATAAAATAAATTTAGTGTAGTTTTTTTTTTTTACTCTTTGAACTTTATATCATTAATACTTACCGTAGAATTTGTATCAATATTATTGTAAAAAAAAAAAAAAAACAAACAGGATTAATTAATTGTTATTATATCTTTATTACATGATCATTAAAATATAAATATAAACAATTTATCATTATTTTATATAAACCTCAATTATTAATAGTTAATGTGATGATTTATATATTTAATAAATTATTTTTACAATTAAATTATTTGGTATTTTATTTTATTTTATTATTTTTAATTAATTTTCGTTTCGGATCTGATGAAAATCGATCCAATATATCCCGTACAACGTCATTTATTTTGATCGCAATATTTGTATCTTTTGAATCCCGATTCGTAGTGTACAATTTTATACTGGCCTCCGCATGTTTCCATCTAGTATAAAAAAATTATTTAATATTCATAATAATATTATGTTTATTTATTTAATCATGTTATAGTCAAATATCAACAATTCAATCCTTGAGCTCATTATTTTAATTAGAAATTTCATTCACTCGTGATGCATAATGTTAGGTGTAGGTTAATTTCTAATAATGAATCTGTCAGGTAATACATTTCTGCATTGATGATATTTAACTATGTATTATATATTTAATCTTTTTTTTTTTTTACTAACCTTTCAGCTGACGGAATATCTTCAATCGTTTTGACTTTGTAGTGTTGAATAACCCAGTAGTCCTCACACTTTGGTGCAATAGGACACTGGAAAGTAAATGAATTATTTCCCTCCATCATTGTTAAAGAATTGCTTGCGTTATTTTCAAAACTTCCTTTCGAAATTAATTCAGCAAAAATATCCTTATATGATTCTGTGTGCTAATATATAGAATAAAGTTACATTTCAATTTATACTTAAAAAGTGTGTGTGTGTGTGTGTGTGTGTGTGTGTGTGTGTAATATTGAAGAAATAATATAATATTAATTATTACCTTTCCTGCGGTCTTTGTCTTTTTGATATTGGCTTTTGGTTCTAAATCATTTTTTCTTTTATTACTGCTTGCTTTGGCAGGTTTTGCGATAGATATACTTTCAGTTTCATGCTATTATTTAATAAAATTACAATACTATTAATATAATAATTATCAAATTATGATTTGTATTACACACACACACACACACACACATACATATTATACTGCACTACTGTACAAACATACTTACATCTTCGTTTGAAGAGCTTTCGGCAGATGCATTTGTATAGTAAGACATAGTGTTTTTTATAACTTAAATAAAAAAAATCTTAAAGATGTTAGATTTTAATGTATCAGATTTTTTTTTAAAAAAATAATTACCTGATCAAATGTATTTCTACGGTGTGAAGCGACAACACACACACACAGTACTGGTGCATACAATGTAGAGATTTAACACTATAGTTGGGGCACCGAGAGAACGCTACTGGGCGGCGACCAAAATACGTCCGTTTTCGCGCATTCCCACCACTAAATCTAGCCGAATGCTGGCCGCCGTTAATGCGCGCCGCCGCCACCGACGCCGCCTGCTACCGCCTACCACCACCGCTGCCGTCGTTCTGGTCACGTGTTATTATAGTGGTGGTGTTGTATACAGCGTGTTCTATAGCGATTTCCCGTATCTCACGTTTTGTCATACATACAATATTCATCAACTTTTTTTCTTCGCGTTTTTTTAGCATACCATTGCTTATAACTTATAAGTATTTTTAGTATTGTTTATCTTACTATCTTAGAGTACTTAATACACCATGGATCTCGTCGATATATCACCTTCCAAAAAAAATCCTCGTGGAAAAGTAAGTATTATTATTATTTTGTATTATTATTTTTCTATAGTAAATTCTTAATTTATTAATTTTATTAATTTATTATCCTTTAGTTTGTTGGTACTGGTCAAAAGCAAATAATCATTAATCTATACAAAGAGAAGATCAAACAACAACAAGAAAACCCAGACAGCCCCCAATTGACCTACAGACAAATGCTTTTAGCAATCTCTAAATCAAGCGGTATTGGGCAACGGACGGTACAAACGACATTGGCTGAATATAAAACAAAAGGTAGAGTTTCATCACCTAATAAAAAAAAAATTAGACCTACAATACTTGAAAAAGTAGATAGTTTTGACAAACAAGCTATCAGACGGAAAATACATAGCTTTTGGTTGAACCGTGAAGTTCCTACTATAGCAAAAATGTTGGTAGCTATTAATGAAGATGAAACTTTACCAAACCTCAAACGTTCTTCATTTCGTAAAATATTAAAAGATTTGCATTTTGTTTACGCGAAAAAATCCCGCAATAGTGCGCTTATCGAAAGAGAGGACATAATTATTTGGCGTGGTAAATATTTAGATCAAATAAGAAAATACAGATCACAAAACAGACCAATATACTACCTTGACGAGACGTGGGTAAACGCAGGTGAAACCCATAGCAAAGCATGGCACGACAGTACGGTCAATTCACCGCGTGAAGCATTCCTCACAGGGCTCACAATGGGACAAAAGGAACCCTCGGGAAAAGGCAAGAGACTCATTGTGTTACACATAGGATCAACTGACGGTTTCGTACCGGGTGGCCTTTTATGTTTTGAGTCAAAAACCAACTCATCGGACTATCATGATGAAATGAATGGCAGTACTTTCTTTGAATGGTTTGCAAAAATTCTGCCGTTACTTAAAGAAAATGCTGTCATAGTGATGGACAACGCCGCCTATCATTCTGTGAAAAAAGATCGTATTCCAGTGATGTCATGGAAAAAGCAGGAAATAATAAATTGGCTGGAAAGTAAGGGCGAGAACATTACTTATCCAACAACAAAAGGGGCATTATTGTCTCAAGTCAGAACAATACATACGGATGACCATGAGAAATACGTTATTGATGAGTATGCGAAAGATAACAATAAAACAATATTAAGATTGCCCCCGTACCACTGTGAGTTGAATCCTATTGAACTAGCATGGTCGTCTGTTAAGAGGTATGTCCGTACTCACAATACTACCTTTAAATTAAAAGATGTACAAGAATTGTTGAAAAGAGGCGTGGAACTAGTAACACCGGAAATGTGGACGAATTTCGTTGAACACGTCATCAAGGAGGAAGACAAATTTTGGAAAATCGACAACATAACAGACGATTTTATGGACGAAGAACCTGAAGAAGGAGCACGTCATATCCTAACAATAGGTGATACAAGTTCGGATTCTGACTCGGATTAATTTCTTTGTATTTGAATTATTTTATTTCTTAGTATTATTTTTTTCCGGCGTAGGGAAAGTGGCGCGCCCATCGCCCAGTGCACTCGTAAGTACACTGCAATAGCCCTACCATGACCTTGAGTGGTTGTGGTAGTCTGGTCCTCCAGGTTGGGGGTTATGCGCAGGGCCAACAACCCTGCCATGTGAAATCAACCTTGTTCCGGATACAACATTAAACTTGCCTCGGATATGTGGAGCTTTGGAGAACACGACTGGAAAACGGAAACCTGGCTTATCTTTCGGAACTTGGAACATTCGCACACTTTTCAAACCGGGAGCAGCACAATGCTTAGTCAAAGAAATCAGGAGATATAATTTAGGAGTGGTAGCCTTGCAGGAGATTAGGTGGAATGACAAGGGTACCTTGGATCTTCAAGACACGACTATATTCTACGGGGAATGTAATGTTCGAAGACAATTTGGAACGGGTTTTGCTGTACACAAAAGTATAGTTCCTTTGGTAACAGAATTTTAAAGTACTAACCCTAGGATATCAATATTGACGATTAAAGGGAAATTTTTTGATATCACTTTCCTGAATGGACACGCACCTACGGAGGAAAAAACACCAGAGGAAAAGGATGAATTTTATGAGAATCTGGAACAAACCCTAAATGAAATACCCCGAAATAGAATAAGGATAGTCTTAGGCGATTTTAATGCCAAATTGGGAAAGGAAAACATATTCAGATCAACCATTGGTAACCATAGCATGCATGACATAACTAGTGAAAACGGACTTAGACTTATCGACTTTGCGAGTGGTGGAGGACTTGTTGTGAAAAGCACAATGTTCCCACGCAAAGATATTTACAAGGGGACTTGGAAAGCGCCTAATGGTAGATACACTAATCAAATAGACCATGTTATGATTAACACAAGGTTTAAAAACTGTATACAGGAGGTGAAAACAGTCAGAGGAGCCGACTGTGATTCGGACCACTACCTGGTAAAAGGAAAACTAAATGTGAAACTAAAAAAATTGGGAATTAGGAAAGGTACAATGGTGGACAGATATGAAGTAAGTAAATTTAAGGACAAAACTGTATGTGACCTTTTCAAACAACGGACGAATGAAGCAATGTCTAACCTACACATAAATCAATTAGATACGATTGACAGCAAATGGAAGGCAATAAAGGAAACCTTAAAAGTGGTTACAGATACGACCATTGGGAAACAAAAAAAAGTAAAGAAACCTTGGTTCAACACTTCTTGTGAAGAGGCACTTAACAGAAGGAAAGAAGCTAGACTACTATGGATTAATGACCCCACCAATAGAGAAAAAGAATCTACGTATAAAGAACGCCAAAAAGAGGCGAGTAATATTTTTAGATTTGAAAAACGTAAATACACGAAAGATATATTGTGGGAAGCCGAGACCAACCATAGAGTTAACAAAACTCGTGAGCTGTATCAGAAGATTAATGCAATTAGGGGTGGGTACAAAAAACATGAAAGATTCTTAAAAAATGAGGATGGCTCCATAATTACGGAACAAGACAAGATTATAGAAAAGTGGAGAGAGTATTTTGACCAACTGCTTAACTGTGAGGACCCTCCTGAAACTTTCACATGGATATCATCTGACCCTAACGACAGTGAATGCCCTCCTCCTAGTAGGATAGAGGTAGTAATTCAATTAAATAGATTAAAAAACAATAAAACACCGGGAGAAGATGGAATTCAGGGAGAAATTCTAAAAAATCTGGATGAGGTAGCAATAAATAGAATACATGATATCATCGAAAATTTATGGTCTGAGGAGCAACTACCCAAAGACTGGGGTACAGCGTTGATCTGCCCGATTTTTAAAAAAGGAGACCCGCAAAAATGCAGTAACTACAGAGGTATTGCTTTATTAGATACGGCATATAAAGTCTTATCATATTGTCTACTTGATAGAGTGGTACCCAAGGCCGAAAATATAATAGGTGACTACCAGGGTGGGTTTAGGACCAATAGATCCACAACTGACCAAATGTTCATACTAAGACAAATCATCCAAAAACATTTGGAATTTGACAAGGAGGTACACGTGTTATTTGTGGATTTCAGAAAAGCTTATGACTCTATACATAGAGAAAGCCTATTAAACATTCTCAAAGATTTCAAATTCCCCAGGAAAATTATTAATCTCATTGGAGTCAGTCTCAATCATACAGATATACAGGTCAAGATAGGTAACGTAACATCGCAGCCAACTAGAGTAACGACAGGACTTAGGCAAGGGGATGCTTTGTCTCCAGTGCTGTTTAATTTAGTACTGGAGAGGGTAATACGTGAGATGAACATTTCGGAAGGAGTTATATTAGGACAGATCAGAATTGGAATGCTAGCATATGCGGATGATATCGCTCTCCTTGGTGAAGATTTAGACATGATAAAGAAATTGGGAAGTAATCTAATAAATACGGCAAAAAAAGTGGGCCTAACCGTTAATGAGGAAAAAACAGAGTACCTGGTGGCTAGCCGAAGAAATAGAAATGGCGGTCTGGAACAATATATCAAAATTGAAGAACTCAAGTTCAAAAGAGTGTCTCAATTTAAGTATCTAGGGTCGATGATAACGGAGGATAACGACATCAAGACAGAGGTGTCAACAAGGATACAACTAGCGAATAGAGGATATTATGGACTTGAAAAAGTCTTGAAATCGAAGGCCCTATCTAAAGCCCTAAAAATCAAAATGTACATGACTCTACTAAGACCAATTGTTCTTTACGGCTCAGAAACCTGGGCGCTGAGAAAAACAGAAGAATCAAGATTAATGATATTCGAGAGAAAAGTCCTACGGAAAATTTTTGGCCCCATATACGATAGACAAACGAGTGAATGGAGAAAACTTCATAACGTGGAACTCCAAGGACTTTTCCAGAGGCCGAATATAGTTAGAGAGATCACCAAGCGGAAACTAAGTTGGGCAGGACATGCTTGGCGCAAACAGGGTACTTTAGTAAAATGGGTGATCGAAGAAGAGCCTAATAGAAAAAGACCACTAGGCAGACCTAAGTTAAGATGGGAAGATGGTGTGAAGAAAGAAGTGGAAAAGATAGAGCCTGGTGTCAAGTGGAGAGAAGTAGCGGAGGACAGGGACAGGTGGCAAAATTTAGTGTTTCAAGGATGGTCTTAAGGGCCGTAACTAAAAGAAGAAGAAGAAGTATTATTTTTTAGTATTATTTAAATTTTATTTTGATCAAATATATGTTGGAATAAATAAATAAACACATTTATAAAATATTTATGTCAGTTGTCAGGAGTTATTATTTTCGTTTTACTTGAGCCGCTGTATACAGACACTTGTTGCTGCTCGGCGGCGACGGCTGTCTAATTAGTTGACGATCATTGAGTGGGGGAAATTACGGCGGCCAATGGTCACGGAAACACGGAGCTCGTTCATTTAGATGCGCGAAGGAGTAGCGTTCTCTCGGTGCCCCAACT
>NW_019100662.1:7421-35384 GCF_001856785.1 Myzus persicae | reverse complement strand
AAAGCTTAAGTTTAATTATTAATTAAAATTAACTATAACCCTTACATCTCTCCAATTATATTTATCATCTATATATTGCTGTTCTCCACAGAAGGCAATTGCCTTTGCAACACTATTTGATAGTAGCTGTACAGCTAATCGTACATTCATTCTCCCGGGTCCTTCAACTAACAAATGTCTATCAGATACTTTGTATGCAAATTTAAAATCATGTTTTGAATTTAAATTGATAAGTTCCTGAAATATATTTATTCCAACAAATTTTCCATTTGGTAATACAAACCCTCTAAATATATATATATATAAATAATAACAGCCTAGTTACATGGTTTTATCATTTTCAAAAATACATACTGGTCAAGTAAATGATTTCTTAAAAGTTTCATTAAATGAGGAACATCTGCAAAAACATGGATTTTTCTCTGGGTACACGGATGCTCAAATGATGAATTAGTTATTGATATATTTAAATTTCTCCACAATCCCATATTGGATGGACCCATATCATTGACTATCGCTATAGTATCGTAACCAATGTTGTGTAGCTCTTTAATTATATCGAATAACAATTCTTTTGTCATATTGGTGTCATAATTGTAATATATGGGTTGCTTCCAATCTTTCACTAAACCTATAGTTATGAACGATAATCAACAAAACTGATTATATTAGATATTTTAATTTCATAATTTACCTCGAGCAATCACAGTTTGCACACGTTTATATGGGCCCAATACTTGCTCATTTTGTTTATCAAAACAGATTCTTTTTGATATGTACGTTTCATCAAAACTTAAAACCGTTAATTTATCTGTTTTACTAAATGACTCGCCTTGAAAATACAAATTATAGAGTTAAAAAATTATTTTCTTAACTTTTCTATTATTTACCCTTAGCTTGCATGAGTGACATTACGCTTGTAAGTAAACCTGGATTCAAAGAAAATTTTGAAGCCCATGCTCGAAGTGTAGACATACCTTAAAATAAGCATTTAGAGCATTTAGACATTTTTATAATATATAATGTTATTATATTATGTTTTAAAAATAAATTATTAAGTTATTTAGAACTATGTAAGATAATATTGTTAATGTAAATAATTAAAAAGTAACTATCAGCAATAAAATATCTAATTAATAATAACCTGGTAGAGGAAAATTTTTCTTTGTTCTCAAGAACCTATATGCCTTAGGTGAAACACTCCTTAAAGTAATTGCTGACGAGATATCTTCAGGAGTCCACTTATAAGTTTTTTTTTTTGGATTAAGTAATAGTTGAATTTGTGTGGGTGTGAACACTTGAATCAGTTTATTTGAAAATTCATTTTCAAACCTTTCATTTTCCAATTTCACAAATTGTTCATACAATTTAATTTTCTTGCGTAAATGAAAAATAAGTGTTTTATACTTATCATTAATTTCAGAATATTTTTCATTTTGATTTTTAATAACTTCATAATCACGTTTTAGCCTAAAAATAATGTATACATTCTTGTTATACATAATACAAAATAACTATCTAATACCAGTGTATATCTCACTAGATGACTAACTCAGTACATACAAAATACTAAATAGATAGGTTAAAGATTTGAAGCTACACATAGAAAAATACTGTATATTTTAACTACTTTCCACAATATTTATTTAGTAAGCTCAATGTCAATATAATTTAATAGCTTCTATGTAAAACAATTAAAATTTAAAAAAAAAATACAAATTTAAATACAAATATATATATATTTTAGTAATTTATCTAGGATAATAATATAATATATATACAATGATTATATAAATACAATATACATGCAAAACATTTGTAACAAATATATTCTATAACTAATAACATATATTGGAATACATTTACATGAAAATATTATAATTTATATCACAAAAGGTTGAGAAAAATTGTTTTGAGTCGTTGTACTTATACTGCAACATTGAAAATTAATTCATGATCTTATTGGTATTTATTTATTCATAAACCAATACAAATCATGAATCACAAGTTTCAATGAAGGAAAATCCACATTAATGGTTGTATTCATCTTCAATTTTGTCCGTGTGAAACATATATGAAAGCATAAAAACGATTACAGCATGCATTATATTATATGAAATAATATATGTTATCCCAAAAGGTTAAGAGTATGTCAGCACACTATTTGTATTCTCTCTCTGGCCCATGCGCGACATAGACAAACCGCAACTAAGCAGAATTGATATGTCATTCCATCAAAAATACTATTCTCCATCTGTTTTGTAATGGGTATTTCACTCTAAGATTACTTAAAAACATAGAAAAAATGATTCTGCTTAAATGCATTTTGTGTATGTTGCGCGAGAGCCAGAAAGAGAAAACAAATAGTGAACTGACATCATCTTAAGAAGAATACTTTTAAAATAATTTCTTCATTACATACTTTTGAAATTCTTCGCTACTGTTTTCCAATATTTCAACCTCACACAAAGGCTTAACTTCAAGCTCATTACATAATTCACTAAAATTAAATTCCAAATTAGAACAACACTGACTTTTTTGAGAAAAATCACTGAAACAGAATTAAATAAATAATAATTTAAGTAGGTATGCAATAATATTTAAAATATTCACTTTAATTGGTTATTAATAAAAATAAACCTTACTTTGATTTAGTAACTGAAAAAGGACCAGAAGGTGTTCTTATAATAGTACATGATGGCGAATTAGATGAAGACATTCGGTTGTAAGGAATATCATCATAATAATATCCAAACGTGCTACAAAATAAAATTAGGGTTCATAAAATCTCTGTAAATCTTAAGCAGAATGAATTACGATAATTGATGAAGTATATACAAGTACCTCAATGGGATTGCATTTGGTAATAATCTTCTGCCAGTTATTGGTGAAAAATTAGCAGTACTTTGAACAAATGTCTTACCAGCAAAACTGTCTGTCGAAAAATGATTACTGCATACTACACCTGAATTTATGATATCAAAATATCAAATATTATATTGGAGGCAGACACAAATTTCAAAAATAAAATATTCTTAATACCCGTTTCAAAATTAACTTTAGTAACATTAGATCCAAGTTTAATTTGATCTAGCCATTTTCTACGCATCTCGGGGTCTTTAGGGAACTTATGAAGATGAACATTTGAAGATTTTCTGTAATCTTTTTTTCTACTTCCACTGAAACACCCTTCAAACGAACACATCGGCATTTTATAATTAAGTGCGAAATTACAGATAAAATTACTGCAGCTTTATAGTCTAAACTAAATATTGAATAAGAAAATAAGAAATAAGAATTCAAATTCAAATTCAAATCGATTCAAAATAAATCACTTATCACAAAACAAATTATGCATATTTGATAAGTCATGTGATAAATTCTCGACCAATGAGAAGTGGATAATAACGTACGCCATATTTGCGCAGAAAATCATCAGAATGAAATATTGCTGTCATACCTGTTTATTTTGTCATGCGTGCACCAACGCGGTTCAATCTTAACCTGAATAGAGTATAGTCGACGGCGATGTACGACTGCTCCGTGGTAATCACGACCGGCAACAAAATGCATCGACAGAGCTTGAAACAAGCCAATATATGTCGAGCATCGATACCATTGTTCTCGACGAACATTACCCATTGACGTTTAACATTGACGTTTGCTGGAAATCTAATGCAACCATCGTAATATGAATTATTATGTATTTTAATCTCAAAAGTAATCGTATAATATATTATCTGAATGCACTAATTACCCATGCACTGAAACGCCATCCACACCATCGACGTTGCCACAAATAGTACAATTTTTGACCATTGTTATATTTGCCTAAAAAGATATAGAATAACATTTTGAAAAGGTAATGACAAAACATTTTATGTATTATTATAATAAAAAAATAATAATATTATAAGTAAAACTACGTGTCCGTGTAATGGAATTATCTTATCAGTACCTATGTTATCAGTGAATAATCCGGTGTATTGTTTATTTTTAGAAACCCAGTAAATTGTATTATATGTACACTATAGGTATATATAATATTATTCCGTGTACATAGAGTTTGGGTATGAACTGAACAAAAGTAACATACAATATTATGGTCTTGCATTTAAAGAAACTTTTCTTGCAAGAAACGCATCGTATGAATCCGGCTCGTGTACGTACAATATGTCATGAATAAGACAGTAGGTATGCGGGCTACAGAAACGTTATAGTATTAATTATTATTATGTATTTAAAAACTGTACTCACCGGTTTTGAAAAGCGCCCAATACAATACGCAATACGCGAAGAAAAGCGAAAAGCCTTATAATTATATATTACAAACTTTTCTGTGCGCTCGTCAGAAGTCAAAATATGACAAGAGACAACGGATAACGCAGGCGCATTTCGCGTCGCAAAAGTTGTCCCCCGCCCTTCACCACTCCACTAACCAACCCGAATCAATTGATAATAATTAAGGTCTATTCACACACAGCGATGACGTGACAGTGCCGTGACCGTGCCGTACCCGTTCCGTGATTTCTATTCACAGTTGTCAGTGTTTCGTCCGTCATCGTTGAGTAAAGTGCTGTATCGCTGTCATAGACCAAACCTCGTTTGCAAAGATGACTATGTTTTCAGAAAATGATCTATTGATGATTGCTTTGATTTTGGACGAAGAAGAGGAAGAAAAAACGGATGTGGGTCCATAAGGCATTGAAGAAAAGACAAACTGAAGGAGAATTTTCCACTCTCTATTAGGAGTTGATGGATGATGGAACAAAGTTTTTTGAATATTTTAGGTTATCTGAATATTCGTTCAACTTACTGTTGAGCAAGTTGGAAGTGCATCTGAAAAAGCAAGACACACATTGGAGGAAAGCTATCACACCAAGAGAACGGCTTGCCGTTTGTTTGAGGTAGTTGTATAATCTGATGTATAAGTTGAGACCAGGGACGTCATTTCAGTTTTTTTCCTGGATTACTATGTTTAAGAGCTGACCAATTTTAACATGGCGGTTTTATAAAAAAATAATATATATACATAGTGTGCATCACGAAAAAAAATGACGCACTTGGTTAAGACATAAAATAAGAATTAGATACAAGTTTTACAAATTATATTAAGTAAATCATCTTTATAATAACATATTTAAGTATTTATTTTTTTTATTATACTCTTAAATCATAAAGTTACTAATCATACTTTTGGAATGCACCAAAACTTGAGTCTTGGCTTTGATCACCTGGAGAGCTGGTGAAAGAACTAGTCGCTGAAATAGATGCAAGGTTAGGTGGAGAATAGGCTGCAGTGGTAGGTTGTTCATAGTATGCTCGAGTAGAATACGTTGTGTTTGGAGGTGGCTCCGTAGATTGATCTTGCTCCATAATCATTTTGAACTCGTAATTTTGAACCGTAGCAAATATATCAGACTTGGCGTAATGCCAGTAGAGTGGGGGTAAATTTTTTAAGACTGGAGCTATTCCTGATAGGAAAGCGTCAACTGGATGCTGTGGGGCCAATGGCTGTATATTTTCATTTTTTTTGACGAGGTACTCCATAACAGTAGCAGCAGCAGTTTTCGAGAGAGAAGTGTCTGGTACCGACTGTTTTGTTTTTTTTCGTGGTGTAGGCAATGTAAAACACTCAGCTTGTTTTAAATTGGAGAAAGTACGACTTTGGGATTCTACAATCTCAGGATTAACAACGTCTTTTGTACAGTCTAGGGAGTTTTCTTCATTTTCATATTGTCCTGATTCATCAACGACATCATTACCTGCATTCTCTTGGGTTGGTACTTCGAAATCTATGTTAGCCATGGTATCCCTCTCCTCGAAGAACTTTGTTAAAAAGGTTAACTGCTGCGAATATTTATACTGCTTAATATTTTTCGCTCTTTGACCACTCACAGTTTTATTTTTCTTCAGAGATTTTCTAAAATTTTCTCTAATATTACCCCACCTTGTTTTACAAGAAGGTCCTGTAACACAGACAAAAAACATGTGTTAAATAATTGCAACCACAAAAAAGTAAATAGGTCTTGCGGTAATTCAAAAACTATTAAAATAATTGATATTATATTAATTTGCTACGTTAAATGTAATGTTTACAACAAAAATTATAAATTTTTTCTATTTATTGTTTTTATTTGATTAAAATATGGAAAATGTATTACTTAATACATTTTTCATGCGATATTATTTATTTCCTAAAAATTAAGAATAATTACACATTAGTCAGGTTGACAATCAATAGAAAGAATCGGAGACTTTTATTTAAAAAAACAAAACTTGTATTAGATTCTGAGCGGAGCGATGAATGTATTGATTTTACAATGATGTGTGTGTTTTTTTTTGTTTGTCTGTGTACACGAGAAGTAGTCGAAATAATGCTTAGATTTTCAACTTCAGTAACTGGTAACTGGTTGGAAAGTGAATCTAGCTGGTTCATTGGAGAGGTCATTTTTTGAAATTCCTTGTAGTTTTCAAAAAAACTGGCAAAAACCAGTATAAACCTATTTTTAGTTTATTGTTATTCAAAAACGAATTACTGTAGAAGCTTGAAATTTTCACCATATGTTTATTTTATTGATTCCTTTACTTACTTGATACAATTTTAAATATATTTCAACAGTTTTTGAGTAATTTATAGACATTTGAAATCGTTTTTTTTAGGTTTTTATTCTATGAATGTCAATAAAACTTAATTTGTTGGGTAAAAATGCTTGAACATTTAATACAAGGATCCAAACATATTGTTACAATTATATATAAAAAATAATAAAAATCTATAGTCACAATTTTTTTTTATAAGCATTTAAAGTTCAATTTTCGACAACATTCATCAAAATCTCGAAAATTATCAACCATTGTAATTAAAAAATTATAAAATGCTTAGTTTTTATAACTAAGGTTTGAAAATTTAAAACAAAGATTCTAATGAATAGTTCATACTATAACCTAAAAATCTAAGATATATATAAACACAATTATTTTTTACAGACATTTTGAACTCAAATCTGGACGAAATTACATATTAAAATCAATATTAATATAATTTAAATTATCCTAGACTGGCATACCGCCTCCGCTCAGAATCGTTTTTCGTATATAATGATATTATATCGTTGAATTCAAATTTAATACCATCCAATAAACAGTGACTTACTTGTAACCTACTGTACAGCGGAGCGACATCCACTTGACCCCCTTTTTTTACTGAATTGTATGATTAAACTGTAGGCGTAGGCAAAGCTAGGTATACAAACAAATATACTATACTTTAATGTATTTATAAACTTTTATTTTGTATCGGCTCATCTGAATTAAATTATTTTATATGTTATGTTATATATTAACTCGATATTAACTGAGGGGTGACAATCCAAAACGTGTTATTGTCTTTTTTTCGAAATTGAGTGATATATGATGTGACATATTATGATATGTGTCATTTTGTGAAAAATAGCAGTTAGACCAAAACGTACTATTTACAACGAATAAATACATTTTATTATTTTAATTTAATTTCTTTCAGGTATTTGGCTACTGGTGATTCGCTTAAGACAATTTCATTTAGCTATCGCATGGGGCATAGTACTGTTTACCAGATCGTAAGAGAAACCTGTAAGATAATTTCTGAAAATCTTATGAACGAATTGATGCCTACTCCGACAGAAGAAATGTGGAAGAACATCGCTAATGATTTTTTTCGTATGTGGAATTTTCCCAACTGTATAGGAGCTATGGATGGGAAACACGTTACTATCCAGGCCGCTCCGAATACCGGATCGATGTTCTTTAATTACAAAAAGACGTTCTCTATTGTTTTGTTGGCTCTTGTAGACGCTCACTGTAACTTTATTGCTGTCCACGTAGGAGCATATGGCAAGAGTAGTGATGGGGGAGTTTTTGTTAATTCAAGTTTAGGCAAAGCACTTCAACGTGGTTCATTGAATGTTCCAGAAAATTCTACCATACACAGAACGAAAAATCACGTTCAAATTAAAAATAATACCAATTGAATCAACAAATTCATTGTTAACATAGGGCCAACAGGCATCATTGTTAATTTCAAAACTAAAACTTTGTTAATCGGTAGATCAACATACTGCATTGTTGTTTCACTAAATTTCCGGTTTAATGAAACAAAGTAGTTTATTACATTTTTAATCACCACTGTTGTTAAAATTTGTTGTTTTAACAATTAAACCATATTATATTAACAATTAATTTACAATTAATTTAACAAAATTAATGTTTAATTTTTAACATACTGCATTGTTGTTTCACTAAACTGGCGGTTTAATGAAACAAAGTAGTTTTTTACATTTTTAAACAGCAATGTTGTTAAAATTTGTTGTTTTAACAATTAAATTATGTTATATTAACAATTAATTTAACCAAATCAATGTTTAATTTAAAAAAAAAAGTTTTTTTTATTAATAAACAAATTTATTAAATGTATAATACAATTTTCATTTAAATTAACAAATAATTTGTTTAAAACTTAAAAATTTTAAACTAGGTTAATTGTTCACAGTCGTAACTTAAGTAGCAGTTATATAGTATATAATACATTTTAACACATAGTAAGATATACAAATATATAATAATATAGGTAGTATAGGTAGAAGAAAAAACATGACAAAATTTATTTTTATTTTAGTTCTGAAATAATTTGATAAACTAATGGACATGGTTTATCAAACTTTAATTTTACATCATAAAAATAATGTTGAATAAATAACCAAACGTTTTGAGATTCCAATGGATATTCAATGTTGAATACATGGAATATTTTAAAACAGACATCTAAAGCTTTAATAACAGAAAAAAACTTGTACTTTACGTCATCAAAATATACTAAGATTTGGGTAGGATTCAGTATTGTGCCAACAATCAGTAAACATGGCTGTATGGGGTTGTTGTTGCTTTTTCTCAACTTCAGCATTTCTTCCATTCCTATTGCTGTGTTAGATACCATGATGAAGCTATTTTGGGAATCCTTTATTGAAAATTTTATTAAACATTTTTTACCATCTGAGTCAATTGAAGATTTTTTGGACGTTGGTAAAAATAATGCATGCATCAAATATATAATTACACAATGTTTAGAACCTAAATCAAAGTGATAATGTGATTAATATAAAAAAGTCATCATTAAAAAGTACTTAGTAGTTAGTACATACTTTCTGATGCATTAATGTCATTTTTCAGTTCTTCGAGTAATTTTTTACTGTTCACATCTTTTATTCGCTCATTATAAATTTGGAATAATTTGTTTTATGATGCATCAAATGTAGTGAGTAAGTCTGATACATTTTTCCCATACAAACGTTTGAAATCAATATCGATCTAAAAAAATAAATAACAATAATAATTAAAACTTGACAGTACTTTTATTTCACATTGATAATATAATACTTCAAAAGAGATAATATTATTAAAAATTTAAAAATATTAAAGTACAATATTACAATATTATAAACAAAGGTGGGCAAGTTAATGAAAATAATTAACTCAATTTAAGTTAAGAGGATACAAGATCAATAAGTTAAAAGTTAACTATTAACAAATTATAAATATTTATAAATATTGTGTGCTTAAACTGCCTTTGCTAAGTCATTCAAAATCAACCTCTATATATTAATATTATTGAATTTAATTATGTAAATAATAGGTGCAATGATCCTGATACAAAATAAATAGAGAAATATAAAATTACATATTAATAAAATTATAGAATTTTGTTTTAAATTCAATTAAAATAAGAGATTGAAATTGAATAATAATGTGTTAATATTATAGTGTTTAGTACTTTATATAGGGTACGATTAAAAGTAGAAAAAAAGGATTGTCATTAGAAGTACCTAGTTAATTTTTCCAACATAAATATCTAAGTTAATCTTTAAAAAAATGGTTATACTTACAAGTTTATATCCAAGTGGTTTTGTATATTGAGGCCAAGTTTTTTTGAATATCCACAGCAGAAAATTGTGTAGCTTTCAGGTGTTGTAATCTGTATCCTGTAGTTTTTTTCCAAATAACCTCCATATCGGGCCATGATAAGTCTTCGTGTTTTAAACTGCTCAGAAGAGTTGCTACCTCAGCATCATTCTCGGCTGCTGTTAATTATATAAATGTTTGAAAATGTATTGATGTATAAAAAATTAGTAGCTAATAATATAATAAATATAACATAATAAATCATTATCAGTTAACCAAACATTCAAGAAATGTTCAGTTCTACAAAATTTAAATGGATCTGAAATTGCTGAAGTAACTGTAGAGAACTTGGATAAGGTTAAAGGGTCTTTAATTTCGTTTTTAATAATATTTTCTAATAAAGAAATTATGGGTTTTATAATTTTAACTTCTATATCATTTTGAACATTAAGAACATCACTTCTACAAAAGTTATTATTATTATGTAAATTAAGAGAAAATTGAACAGCTAATGAATGAAATATTTGAATACTTTTATTAAGATCAAATGTATTTTGATTAGGTATTAGAGGTACATCATCTGGAATATCATCAGTCGATACATTATTCTCTATATTTATGCCATGCATAATAACGTCATTATCAACTAAAGACGAATTATTATTAAGATATTGTTCTGTTTCATTATTTGTTGAGTGTTGTATGTGTTTTTTTAAGACATGTTTTTTGAAACTACTTAATGTTTGGAATGATTGAGAACAATTGTTTTCTTTACATGTATAAGTACTGTAAGGTCCAAGTAAATGCATGACTTTATAATGAGTAACCAGTGAGGCCAATGTAGGTGTATGTACTTCACAAATATAACAAAACATTTTTATTTTAAATGTAAAAACTGATTGAAACTTGGTAAATTTGAAAATTGAATTTACTTAATACTTTACCTATAAAAACTACAGATTAATTAGTTGTATAATTGTATACCAATGAAAAAATATACACACATAAATCTAAACCTATAAGTACCAATTTAATAAGGTGAGAACCTACTAACAAAACATTTAAGTTTAAATATATAAAAGAGATAAGAGGTATAAAATTGTCAATACAAAATTACAAGACAAAAAGGTACCTAATGGGATAATAGTTCCCAAAATGTATACTGAAATGTAAAGCTAAATACAATATTATAACAGGGTTAGTAGTGTTAGTACTTACAATAAATTTAAATTTATAATACTTTCAACAGAGTAGAAACACAGACTAGAATAAGGAGTCGTAGATACAATACAAGACAAGAGGTTAGAGGACAAATGACCAAAGGTCTTAAATTAGTTTCCAAATTGATTTACATTTTGGAAAAATTATAGTTAATTATCATTCTAAATATTTACTATAGAGTATAGGTAGTAGGTACTTACGTGAAATTTTAACTTCTATTCAGTATAGATAGGTATTATAGTGCATACAATATTGTCGATATTATAAATGAAGACGTCACGACGAAAGTGAAAAAAGAAATGAATGCATATTATAAATTCATAACACAACGCGCACAATGCACACACCAATACACTATTCGTTTAATCAAAAAAATAATTTGTTAATTTTACAAAAATTGAAAAACTTCCCTGTTAATTTAAAGTTTAAACTAGTTAATAATATTTGTTTCTATTTTTACATATATTATTACGGGAAATACCGAATTACCGAACGTCATGACTTGTATTCACGATAACTGATAAGATACGGTCCACGAACACGTGCGGGTGATCGCTGCGCGGCTTGTGGCGAATAATTAAATGATTAATTCAGCTGGAATATTGACCACTAGTGCTTGCGACATGATGTGTGCCGATATAGAAGCAACTTATTTACGAGCTTACTATTTTTTTTAAGTATTACATTCAAGTGCTAGTGGTCAATTTTTCAGCTAATTTTAATGGTAGTGATTTCAATAGACACTTTATTATGGTTCGTTGGGCAACCATACTATCTTAAATCGTGCTTGTATTATATTATCACAGATTAACAAAATCTTTGTTAGTTGACTAAAACTATTTGAATAAAATGAACAAATAAATGTTCAGATCAATAATATTCTTGTTATTTGAGTACATAATTGATGATTGGATTGAACATATAAAATTGTTAGCTTAACAAATTGTTTGTTAGTGAACTAAAACTATTTTAATAAAATTAACAAATAAATGTTCAAATCAATAATATTATTGTTATTTGGGTACATATTTCATGATTAAAAGTTGAACAGAAGACCTTGTTAATTTTACCAATGGTTTTCCGTTCTGTGTACCTAACACAGAGATTCAAGTGCCATATGTTATTGTTGCTGACGAGGCATTTCCTCTGAAGAACTATTTAATGAGACCTTATCCAGGAGATCATTTGGATGATCGAAAACGTAACTTCAATTACCGTTTGAGCCGTGCCAGGAGGACATCAGAAAACACATTCGGTATTTTGACACAAAAGTTTAGACTTTACAATAGGCGGATTTAGAAGTGTCCAAAAAACGTAGATTTCATAATTTTGGCTTCTTGCTTACTACATAATTTTATAAAAAAATATGATTCGTGTACGTATAACTACGTAAATCAGCAAGTGGATTTCACAAGTAAGGGACATACACCACAAAATTTACATTTGCAAGGAGGAAACGCAACTACAGATGCATTTCGTACAAGGGAAATATTCACTGAATACTTTAATTCCGAAGCTGGTTCTCTTCCTTGGATATGAAATACTTATAATATTTTATATAAGATAATGTTAGTATGAAAAAATATGTAAAAAGGTATTACTGGGATTATTAAAATTAATAATAAATAAATAAAATAATTAGAAATAATTATTAATGTATTCTTACTAGTAGTTTCCATTTCCTCTGCTATTTTAGCCCATATGATTTTTTTGAAGCCTGTGTTCATATACTTGGGATGTGACAAATCATATAATACGGAATATCTTCGCACCAACTCGATCAGTTTTTCGTCATTCATTTTTGTATTGTGATGAAAATGATGACCGTGAAATATGAAAAATATCGGACGTAAGTAATCGGACGCGCACGGTGCGATGACGGCGACAACACTGTTAGCGTCGGTACGGTCACGCGCCGGACGTGTGTGAACGTCATGCTTATCTTTTTTTTTTTTTTTTTATTGAAAAATATTCATAATAGTGTACAGAACTAGAATACAAATATATATATGTAGTAGAATTAATTTACCCCTTTAAGCGATGCTTGTGATGGGGTAAATGAGTTATTTGACAAAATTTTATGATACTTTACAAAATACAAAGACTAAATTTCTAAAACTTAAAATTAAAGCTCACTAAACAGCCAGTATATAATAGATTTCTTATTTATTATAACGTTAGATTTTTTTATTTACATTATTAAATATACTTTGTTTAAGATACAAAGGCATTGCATTGAAGTTTGTAGGACCTAAATAATCCAAGAAATGTTTACCAATATTTTTTTTTGTATACTTAACTTGTAGATCATATGCTCTACATTCACGTTTATTTAAATTTTTATGATCGATATTTCTAGAAGCACTTAAAATGGAAAATTGTGCATATAGAGACCTGACTGGCAATACCTTCAACTCTTTGTAGTTAGAAACTGTAGAGCCTTTTAAATCATACTTATTTAAACAGATTCTTACCGCTTGGTTTTGTTGGGTTTTTAATGGCCTTATTGCATTGTCAGCACAACCTCCCCACATTAATAATCCATATTGTAAAATTGATTTATATAAAGCATTGTATATGATACACATAATATTTTTGCATAATATTTTATTTAGAGTGTATAATTTAAAAATAATAGATCTTAAACGCATAGTTAAGTCCGTTTTATGTATATTCCATCGTAAGAAACAGTCAATGATTAAACCTAAATATTTTACTCTGGTTACGCGAATTATTTTTTGACAGTTACAGGAAGTTAAGAAGACATTTTGCGTGTCACAGGAGTGTATAATAATTTTATCTATTGGTATATAGTTATTTGTTATAGAAAATGCAATAAAAACACTTTTGCCTATATTTAAAGTGAGTTTTTTTTCAGACAACTTAATAAACTTAATAAACCTTGTTATTATCCCATGTATTGCTTGAAAATAGTAAGCATGTATCGTCTGCATAAGAAACAAGTTGACCGTCTAATTCTAAATTACAAATATCGTTAATATATATTAAGAACAATATGGGACCTAGAACACTGCCTTGAGGGACACCAAAAGATATTGTGTTTTCTTTACTAAGTATACCATTTATAGATACTTTTTGTTTTCTATTGTTTAGATAGCTTTTGAACCAAGCTAAACTTTCATTTTGTATACCTATTTCCTGGAAGGATATCAGTAAGTATTTTGTGTTCAACTGTATCAAAGGCTTTTGCCAAATCTAAAAAAACCGCTAATACCTTTTTATTATTGTCGAGTTCATTATATAGAAATTTGGTTGTCTCATAAAGCGCCCCAGTTGTACTTTTTCCTGGTTGAAAACCGAATTGATTTTTTGATATCAAATTGTTTTTTTCTAGGTATATAATTAGCCTACTTTTAACTATTTTTTCTAATATTTTAGAAAAATTGCAAAGTAATGATATTGGTCTGTAATTTGATAAATTATCTTTAATTCCTGATTTATATAAAGGTTTAACTATAGCTAATTTGAAAATATCTGGGAAAATTCCTTGTTTTAAGCATTCATTAAATAAAATCGTAAGAGGATTAACAATAAATTTAGATATTCTTTTTAACGTCTTAACTGATATTTTATCAAAACCTGCCGAGGAGTCATCCTTTAAACTATTTATGATTTTTAAAACCTCTGCAGAATCTATATTTTTTAAAAATATTTCATTAAAAGTTGAACTACAATACATATTATTATCGTTGGTAGAAATCTTTTTGAAATTTTTTGTGTATTTGTCTCCTATACCTGTAAAAAATGTGTTTAATATATTGGCTGCTCTGAAAGGTTCTTTTTGTGGATTTATATGTTGACCATTTGTAAATAGAGTATTTTTAAAAATTTCATTTGAATTGGTTATATTTTTCCCAGTTAATTTATTAATAAGTTTCCATGTCAATTTAGGGTCATTTATTGTTTAAGAAAATTGTTTTTTATAAAGACAGATTTTCGCTGCTCTTACGAGTGAAGTTAATTTATTTTTGTATTTATTGTAATAATTTTTTAGTTTAGTGTTATCTTTCCTTTAAGAATATTATTAACCTCGCCGGGGGAATCCCGGAACGAACGCGGCACTGTCACGTCACTGCTGTGTGTGAATGGACCTTTAATGGTCATACTGTAGCATTGTGTTCATCGTTGATATTAAAGAGACGTTCGTAATTATTAACCGTCTGACACACATAAATAATCGTACGCCTCAAGCATATTATTTTATATTATTATTATATGTACATAATTATGTAGGTATGTACAGTACATACAGACACAATCGAACGTCGTTTGTAATAGATCAAACCACAGAACTGCTTTTACATTATTTGACTCACCTAAAAACCGCAATATACCAAGTACCTACTACATTGTATGTTATATATCGATCCCATCAAACGATCAAACTTGCCTATAATATAAGTAATAGTAATAGTCATATAATTTACAATTTAACTACCAGAATTCAATCGGTTCAAACATAATTTTAATATATATACATGTACCTACTAGGTATCTATTAAGGTAACGCGAATAAGTCTTGGACGGGGAGGTCCATGATAAAGGCGGTAAAACTCGAATTTTGAAAAATATCGGAGCAAATTCGTTAAATATGATAAGACGGAACCGATAGCGAAAAGACAAAAAAAAAAAGTTCGAATTATCACGGCCACCTAATCTACCTAACCTTATCGATACCGCCGAGGGACGGGATCGAACCCACGACCCCGAATCGTTTGTCCTATGCCGACACCTACCTAACCACCTATCGAGATGACAACCGGTATCAAATCTACGACTCTTAAGCCACGTCGCCGTCCACTCGAAACGGCGTCCGCGTCGTCCGATACTTATAATCAAATGTAAGATATAATAATAACACAAAACAATTTTACTAAAAAAAAAACATGTGCATAAAAATGAGATATGGTGTATCATAACACAAAAGTAAAAGTATAAGTTCAAACAAAATAATAAGAAATAAAAAAGTTCGTGAAGAAAATTGAAAAAAAAAAAGGAAAAATTTCAGGTGTATAATCAACAGGTAAGGCCTTGTTAAGCGCGGGCACCAGTTATAGCTGACGCCGGTCTCGAACCCTAGTCTATCAACTACCTACGTTTGGGGAACCTACGCCTAACCGACCGACCTACAGAATGCGATGGAAAGCATTGCTAAATCTACAGGACTGAAGCTATTTATCCATTATGAAGAATACTGCATTACATATTCAATAACATATTAAATTGTATGAATTGTGTGTAATCATACATTAAATTGCATATACAACGTTTTCGTTATGTGCATACCATTTTTCCTACCAATATTTTTATAAATATTGTACCCTATTAGGTATTTATACACTATTTAAATGTAATTTATTCAAAAAAAAAATGAATACTGATGTCGCGATCTGAAGATTGATATTAAATGTAATTGATAAAGTTAACTATAGTTATGTCAATAGCATACTTATAAAATTTCTGATGTGTATCGTTTAAAAATAATATAATTTTTTAATAACTTACACATTCGTATATACATTTAGTACATCTTTATATCGTATTGTTTTGTTCTGTGTATGCAAATAAAATGTAAATAAAATATATTTTATTTATTTATTTAATGTGTATACATTTAATAATGCAATATGCTCATATTCTGTACAATTTAATATAGGTGCCTATTTATATTATTATTATAGCATCAACGCTAAGCCATTTACAATTGAACATTACTCATTAAATGCCTAGTACTACTTGCAAAATAAATTACAGTATTTTATCCTAGCATAATGGTTACCTATTTTAATATACCACGTATATTGAATACTATGCAAGTTAAGTAAATATATGAAAATAAATTATAAATTGCCGTTTACATGTAAATAAATGGCTGTTCAAATCAATGAAATCTCACAAATTTAATTTAATTCTCATAAACGTTAGACAATTTGTGTACCTAACACTTGTAATATTAATTTATTTAACTACCATTAATAAACTCTTAACAAATAAAATATCCACAACTTATCATAATATAATATACGCTATACAATTGTGTACTTATATTGCATTGAATAATTACACTATTTGTGTGCTTAATTAAATATTCAATAATAACAAATACATATTATGCCACTCGTGGTGTGACTAAATAGCTATTTGTTTACCCCTAGTCATTCTTAACAAAGTATTGCAATACACTATACTATTCAAACGTCTTTGATCCAGTAATGTCCAGCTTAAATTTAGGTATATTATGGATAAAGGTTATTGTATTATGAATACCAAGGACAAAACAATGAATATAGTATTATGGTTTGATTTTTATTAAAAAAAAAAAAAAACAGTGAACATAGGTAGTAAATCCATGTTGTGCGTGGAAACAAACGTCATCGCTTACGACCGATCACCTGAAACACGTTATACAGAACCGTTATAGTATAAACTACGATCATATCAAATAAATTACCTACCATACATTCTACATTTTGAAATAATCAAAATTTGAATGGTATACGTTGACTTCTTCACAAATATCGCATTGGATATGTACATATACATGTAAAGAAGGTTAGGTTTCTTAACGCGATTGCGAAGCGTACGAATCGATTTCGAGTGAAAACTGCACACGTACGTCTTTTAAAAGAAGTTAACTACGCGATTCGGGCACAAACGGTGTACGAAAAGGCGAAACCGTTCGAGAAAAAACGAAAAAAGAGAGAAATACGTGCGATGTAGGGCGAGCGGGCGGCACAGTTTTCGATCGAGATTGCGACCGCCGCGGACTGAATACGAACGAAACCCGAACACGCACGGACTTAAGACTTTTCGGTGAACGCGAATTACATACAGACGGAGCTCAAAAAGGGTCAAAATCGGAAAAAACCCGGTAACGAAGCCAAAATTTTGACGGATTTCGAAAAAATACTAATATTCGATTGAAATCCGCGGTCGTGATAACAGAAACGTGATAGCAGCGGCGGCGGCGATCCGATTGGATTTTTATCGAAAAAAGATATTCTACATATAAATATAAGAAAATCTAATTTTTCGATTGGACGCGCTCAGAAAAGACCTAGGGAGTAAAACCTCAACTGCTTAGCGTTTTATAATATAAGAGAAGACCAGATTCCGGCGTTTGACATTGCGCCTCCGGTGGAAAGACTGTGTGGGCGGTGGTGCATCTTGAGTACCCCCAGACCCCCCGTGTTAGCTGCCCGTGTAAATCGATTCCGGGCGTTGTGGAAGCCCCCTCCGGCGCCTTCGAGTTGCTCGAGTAAAAATCGTTTCACAGGGATTTCAAAAAAAAATTAAAACGTGCCGAAAACTGTGAATTGGAGTGTGGAGTCTTTGGTGCTCGTCTGGTGTAATACCGTGCCCCGCTGTATGCCCGGTACTGCTTAAGAAATATTAGAAATTGCGAATAATTGTAATCGAATGTCTAGCCATCAATCATCGCTCTATGCAAATCTATGAGTTATGGGGCATGTTTGTATGGCGGATTGGATGCATGACCCGTCGCATGCTAGATGTTAGTGAAAAAACGGGAAATGCAAAAACAAACCCCCCGTGTCAGCTGAAAGTGGCTACCGATTGCGGAGACTGAGTAGTTGAAACTACAAAAGTCGCGATTGTAGGTTGGCGAGAAAATGTCAGAGAAGGTGATAAGGATTTGTGATGAGGCGCTTTCGAGGTGTCGTTTCAAAGGCGGGAACGCTTGAAAGTCGAGTTGGAGGCTCTAGAAATTAGCGGTTAAACTGGTTCGATACATGCAGACCATCCAGTCTTGTTTAGGAAACGTGAAACCAAAAGCTTGTGTGTCTAGCAAGTCAGTCACGTCAAGGTGAAAATCGATTAAAATAAAATTTAGACATCTAAGTAAGTCATCCGACTGTATCGCATAGCCGACGATATGGGCCTGCCTGCATTGGTCTCTAGGTGTAACTCGCTCCGTCAGTAATGAAGGCCTCTGCGCTATTCGCTGAAAGTGAATACCGATATCAGGACTTAAAGATTTATTTCAATGTCCAGCAAGTCAGTCACGTCCATTGGAAATCGATTCACGTTTAACTTAGTCATCTTTGTCGGATAACGGACAATGTGGGACGCGGCATGTCAGGTATGCGGACACAGTGGTGGGCAGCTATAAATGAGAATTGTCTAGGCAAAAGCCTATTAAAGTACATAATACATTAGCCCGGGGGGATCAAACTCGCTTCCTGCGATGGTTCTTAAAATTCAAATTCAAAACAACCCAGGATCAACATTGTAAAACCTTCTAGGCTGCCAAAATATGACAAAGAGACAACGCAAATTTGTCCCCCTCACGTCATCAATCCACCAACCCACCCGAATCAATTGATAATAATATATGGTCATACTGTAGCATTGTGTGTATCGTTGATATTGAAGAGATGTTCGTAATTATTAACCGTCTGACGCGCCTAAATGCTTGAACGATATGTGTTATTTATAATGTCTATACGTTCAGTCATACTGACAGTACAGCTGTAACTGAGCTTAACGCACAAAAACAACTCTAAATTCTGGGTCTAATTACATTTATCTTCAAATAAACAGTTTATTTTTGATTATTAATAATAGGTGTACACATATTACTGTTGTTTGAATTTACTCACAGACAGTACATAATAAATATACTTTACAATATTATAGATATGAGAATTGTTGAACACAAATATTATACTGGATTTTATTTTAATGAGCAACGTTCAACTGTTTTTATATAGTTCAATGTATGCTCTGTTATGTGGTACATTAATACTCATAATAATATAGATGACTACTTCACAATTCATTATCATGTCCATATTAGTATAATTTTTAACAAGATATATCAGAAATTGCAGTGTATTCGCATAATGTATGCTACTGACATGTTGATGATTACAGTTATTAGTATAACATATATTATAGTTTATAGTTACTTTTAATACATTTCATTCAAACAGTCTAAACATGAACCAAATGAAGTAAAGTATATATCTATTATATATAGACAATTATATTGATAGGGATTGAAGTACACACACACACCAGAATCATATAGAAATGTGATTTACGGTTTAATTACACACAATTCTTATGAATTTAATCGGTTAAGCAATGTCTAATGCAATATTTGTTATTGTGGAAAAACAGCTTAAGTGTGGTAGATTTGACATTTATCGGTATCTCAGATCGTAGGTAGGCAGGTTTAGGCGTAAGGTCAAAATTCCCGGGGCATAGGTTTCGACACGGCGGCAGTGATAAATTGCGGCGGCCAGGGCCGCATTGCGGTTTGGTGGTGCCCCTGGCGAATCACTGCATTTGCGCCCCCTCCCCCTCCTCCAAATTAAAAATATACATTAGTTTATAAAAACATTTGAGATATATAAAACATGTAAAAACACATAGTACCTATATATCAAGTAATAATAACTAATAACATACAACTATATTGTGTTTAATAATTTTTAATTTATTTTTATATAATTTTTACACAATATTACAAAGGTACTTCTCTTGATTTAATTGAAGCAAATTGATCAATGACATCATCAAATGAAATTGTCTTCGCTATATCTTTTTCTATAGATAATATAGTCATTCCGGTGAGACGATTTTGACTTATTGTTGATCTTAGATAATTTTTTATGATTTTCTGCTTGCTGAAACTCCTTTCACAAGAAGCCGTAGTGACAGGAATTGTTAAAAATATCCGTAGTGCTACCTCTAAATTCGGATATAAATATTTTAAAGAGTACTGATGAATATGCTTTAGAATATCTAACTGAGTTGCATTCTCAAATTTTGTCATTAATAATGGAGCCTGATATTTGAAATTCTCAATTTCAGAATACAACTCTGCAGCATTTAAATCTCGATCATACTTCAATGCCAAATCATTAACCCAGAGTTTTATTTTTTCAGACTCCATAGTTGATAATAAGTTACCAGACAAAAAATTAAAATCAGATGCGATTTGTGACATTTTTTCAAACCTCCAACATAAACTGGATAGAATAGAATCTAATGCTTCATAACATTGAGCTCTAAATTTATTTTCTGTGTCTTTTGATTCAACAGAGGTATGTTTGTTGGTAAATTCAGAAGTAATATTTAAGGATTTGGCCATATCTTTTGCCTCATTCAGACATTTTTGAAAATGTAAATAGTCCTGATTATCAAATTGTTGCAAGTGAGGCAAGAGACTTTGTAAAAAAGCCATTTTATTGCAAGGTTGATCCTTTTCTTCAAGTAATTTTATAATTCTTAAATCAATGTCGTTCTGACTTTTATTTTTCCTTCCTTTTTGTGGATTAATTATTTTTTCCCTAGAAATATCTGAAACATTATTTGAAGCTTGCAGTTGTGGCTCTATGTCATCTTTTTCATTTTCTGGGTCGTTTCTCGCGTCCGGTTCCAGGCTATTCGAAGTCGGTCGCTCAACATAAATTTTTCGTAAAAACTGCAATTGATCAAAGTATACATATTTCTTTATTTTTTTTGCTCCTGAGCCACTTCTCTTGGACTCTTTGTCTTTTTTGAAATATTTTGAAAATGAATCGCGAAGATTAGTCCATCTTTTAAGAACTCCTTGACCTGAAAGAAAAAATATTAATCAAATATTCAAATAAAGAATATTGATAATTTTAAAAAATTGTATTATTTCAAAACGTGATGACAGACACAAAAATAAATAAATAAATAAAGCACCCACGTCATTGTAAAATCAATACATCCAGCGCTCTGTTCAGAATCTAAAAATAATTGTATATACTATATGCTATTCATAATTTAAATTTTCTCTAGGTATCTTGCAAGTGGTTGTACATTCACCGATTTACATTTCAGTTATAGAATAGGAATTTCAACGGCAAGTAAAATAGTAGAAGAAGTATGTACAGCAATTTGGTATCTAATGAGAGATGATTTTATTCCAACACCAACGAAAGAAATATGGGAGTTAATTGCTTCTGGATTTGAGAATAGAGCTAATTTTCCGAACTGCATAGGAGCCGTCGATGGCAAACATATCCGTTTAACTTGCCCACTTAACAGTGGGTCAATGTATTTTAATTATAAAGGTTATAATTCTATAGTTCTCATGGCAGTTGCAGATTCCAAATATCGATTTGTGTACACTGACGTTGGGAGTTATGGTAAAGACTGTGATTCTTCAGTGTTTAAGAGGTCTAGTTTGTGGAAGTCAATAGAAAATAATGAACAACAATTGCCAGAAGCAAAACCTTTGCCCGGAATAGACAGTCCAAAACTACCTTACTTCTTCATTGGAGACGAAGCATTTGGTTTACATAAACATTTACTGAGACCTTTTGGTGGAACACATCTGACAGTCGATAAAAGAATTTTTAACTATCGACTATCTAGAGCAAGACGATTTGTTGAATGCTCTTTTGGGATCCTCACAAATAAGTGGCGGATATTTCATCTACCAATTAATGTACAACCAGACTTTGCTGTCAAAATTGTAAATGCTTGCATTGTTTTACATAATTTTGTACTTGAGAGGGATGGATATAACGATTTGGATACAATGTCAATCACAGGTTTGTCAGATATATCTGATGAGAGTAACGTAAGAGGAGGCCTTACACCAAATAACATAAGAAATACATTGTGTAAATATTTTGTTTCTGACGTCGGAAGTCTACCATGGCAAATGTCGAAAATATAAACTTGAAATACCAGTGAATATTATAACAAATTAACTAATTTATATCGGTATTTCAATTTTTTAATAAACTAAGAGTTTATATTTTAAATAATATTTTATTATTGTAGTATTAGTAAAAATATACTTACCAAACAAGTTTTTTTCCTTATCATCAAGAGCATCAAATTCCGGGTTAAGTTCTATTAAAACTTCTCGCCAGGCATTTTTTGTAGCATTTCTATCTTTGTATAGTTCTAAACCTTTGTCCCACAACACTGGTCTCTCTTGCACGAGAGTAATTAAAAATTCAACATCGAATTCCGCCATTATTTTGTCAATATATTGTAAGTTTAAGTTTAATCGTGTCTCGAAGAGATTGATGGGACTGATCGAACTCTGCCGCACGAATAAAATCGTATAATGTGAAAACGTGCATTTGGTCACGTACGCCACTAAGCTTATCGCGCCGTCCGGCTGCCGTATACTGTAGTGGCAGTAGACGGCAGCTGAACGGCACGGCGCCGGAATTTTGCCGTGACCGTATAATATGAAAGCGTATGGCCCATTTCACACAGGACGGTTTTGTCCGTGCGGATTTTAATCGTACGGATTTTATTTGGCAGTAAACAAATAAAATTAGTTGTGGCTTTCACACGGGACGGTGGGCGAATTTTATCCGTGCCGTCGCCGTCTTATCAGTGGCCTACGTGACTAGACACGCGTATTCATACTTCACGGTTTTTAGTCGTCTACCGTCTGTTGTCAAAGGTAGTTTTTGTCTATTTTTTTAGAAATAATTAATAAAAAAACATGGATATCGATACAGACATTTTAATCTCTGCTGTGGAATGCAGACCCATCTTATGGGATAAATCCCAAGAACTGTATAGGGATAGGAATGGAACAAAAAACGCTTGGGAAGAAGTCTGTGTTGCACTAAAATCAAATTTCAACAGCTTACAAGATAGTGAAAAAAACGAATTTGGTGAGTTTGTATATTTATTTATTTTTGAGTAGTATATTTAATTTAATTTAAATTTAAAATACTTATGATATTTATGATATTAAAATATTATAATATTATGACATTTAAAATATTTACACTTTTGACATTTGCCACGGGACTGATCCAACGTTTACAAAATAGTCGCATAATGTTTGTCGTATATTGTTTGCTGATAAATCTCCACGAGATGAATATTCTGGTTGTAAATCCTCCAACCCTGTAATTGTTGTACTATCTTCAAACAATATTCCGTCCCTCTCTCTCACAAAATTATGCAGAACAACACAAGCCTTGACGATATCAACTGCAAAATCTGGTTCCACGTTTATTGGTCGGTGGAAAATTCGCCACTTATTGCTTAAAATTCCAAATGCACATTCAATATATCGCCTCGCTCTACTTAAGCGATAGTTGAATATTTTTTTTTCTATTGAGAGGTTTGATCCTCCAAACGGCCGTAATAAATGTTTGTGTAATGCGAAGGCTTCGTCTCCAACGAAGAAATAAGGCACATTAGGACTATCAGTACCCGGCAGAACTTTCGGTTCTGGAAGCTGGTGCGTTCCCATTGTAATAGATTTCCATATCTCACTTCGCTTAAAAATAGCAGAATCGCAATCTTTCCCATAACTTCCAATATTAACATATACAAACCGGTAATTTGAATCAGCTATTGCCATCAATACCAGTGAATTATATTGCTTGTAGTTATAATACATGGACCCACTGCCAGATGGGCAAATTATCCGAATGTGCTTCCCATCTACTGCTCCTATGCAATGGGGAAAATTAGCATTTCTTTCAAAATCCAATGCGATTGTTTCCCAGTTTTCTTTTGAAGGTGTGGGTAGAAATTCCGATTTCATTACTGACCAAATAGCATTGCATACTTCTTTTACTATCATGCTTGCTGTTGAAATACCAATTCTATATGTATAGTGAAGATCTGTGAAAGTGCATCCACTTGCAAGATATCTAAAAAACGAAAATTATTAAGTTTTATTAACCTGCATTACATGCAAAATTAATAATATAAATACAATATAATATAATATAATATAATTGTGTTGAGTTTTATACAAATTCTAACTTCAAACGCTAATAAAATATATTTACGGGATATCGTTCAACTAATGTTTATATTTATATTAAGGGGCCTGCTCCCGACCTATTTTTTTGCTCAAAAACACCCCCTTAATATCAACTTTTGTAGAACATAAAATTAAATTAAATCGTAACACTTATTTTAGATTCTGAGGGGAACGATGAATGTATTGATTTTACAATTATGTGTGTTTTTTTATTTTTTTTATTTTTTTTTTATTTATTTTTTTATTTTTGTGTCTGTGTACACGATAAGTAGTCGAAATAATGCCTAGGTAATAATACCTAATGGATATTGTGATATGATTAATTTGGAATTTATTATAGGTACCTATTATAGGTAAATTTTTTTTTAATACCATACATAAGTATATAATATGTCTTATACCTAGACTGACATACCGTCTCCACTCAGAATCGTTTTTCTTATACAATGATATTATATCATTGAATTCAAATTTACTACCATCCATTATACAGTGACCCACTTGTAACCTACAGTACAGCAAAGCGACATCCACTTACCCACCTTTTTAATAAATGTTTTCCTATAATTATATAGGTAAAGAAGTAATTAGAAGATGGACTAATGTACGGGATGCCTTTGCTAAGTTTTGCAAAAAAGAAAAAGAAAATAAAAAATCCGGTTCTGGTGCATTCAAACACAAAAAATACGTTTACAATGATCAACTGTTGTTTTTAAAAAAATTATATATAGAACGAGATGTAGTTGAAAACTTCGAAAACGATAACAATGATACCCTGAATAATATTGATATTGATACTGATATTAACGAACAGTCGAAAACTTTGGATGATTAAGTTTCAACTCAAGCCACTCCCACTAGACGTGCTGGTCAAGATTTGGGTTCTCGCTCTAAAAAACGTAAGCCTGATGAAATCGAGATGAAGATGCTGAAAGCTTTAGAAAATGATGTTAATCCAAACAGACATCTATCTTTCTTTCGTGGAGTTTTGCCAGCATTGGACAAATTTGACGAAAACGAGGTTTTGAAGTTCCAAATGGGGGTTTTACGACTCATTTCGCAAATCAACGATGAAAAACAATGAGTTTCTCTACCTTCATTTCCTCTACAACATGCGTCAACTTCTCAACCATACCATTACATTATGCCTGTTAGTTATCAATCTCCACAAACTGCCACCCAGTGTTCCCCAAACTATGGTCAACCCTCCAATTCAAATACTATTACACCGCTAAATCGACCATTTCAAAGTATATCTCCAGCCCAGTCAAGTTCTTCCTGTTATAGTGAAATAGATTTTTCAACCAATTACAGCCAGACTTAATCTATGTTTTACGTTTAAATTTTTAAAGTTTTAAAGTTTTAAAATTTGACCTAAGCAAGAAGCTTAAAACATTATTTTTATTTCTTAATAAAATGGTTTTTACACAGGAAAGTTATTAAGTTATTTTTAAATGAGTTGTATTAGGAAATATTTCATTTTCTTACTAATATGTTTTTTTATTGTAAAAGTTATTAAGTTATTTTTAAATGAGTTGTATTAGGAAATATTTCATTTTCTTACTAATATGTTTTTTTATTGTAAAAGTTATTATTTTATTTTTATTCAATAAACGAGTTGTAACAAAAAACATTTTGACTTACCTCAGTGTCACAGCTAACATTTCCTTAGGTTGAATACAGTCCCTCATTTTAGTATTCTGCCGCTGAATACTACATTTCAGCCGGTTATGGAGTTCGTCAAAGGATGAAATAGACATGCGGAAATAGTTGAAAAATTTATTTTCATCTGCAAGTAAATCTTCAAATAGCGAGTTAAATGTGCCCATGACATTTCTTCGTTCATTAATTGGGTGCACCCAGTACTTTCGAACACGTTGTTTTCTACGTAATCGCAAACGACGGTACAAAAGCCACATGGCAATGATGCGTTTTCGACTCATGTTGAAATCCAACTGAGTTAAAACAGATAAAATATAACTAAACGTAGACGATTCACGGGGGAAAAACCGTCTTGTGTGAAAACAACGTCCGTGCGGAGAAAAATCGTACGAATAAAATCCGCACGGACGAAACCGTCCTGTGTGAAATGGCCCTAAGTCCTGAGGGTCGGTGGACGCGGGAGTTAACGGTCGTGAGTTTAACACGGCCTCTATGCGGGTCAGCACCGTTGTAAATTCTTCGTATGTGAATAAATGAACACCAATAACCCTGGTCAATAACCTTTTCGTTGAGCGAACAGCCGCCTCCCACAAGCCCCCAAAATGAGGGGCACCTGGTGGATTAAAATGCCACTCACAGGTGGCACGAGAGTTTGCTAATGCAACTTTACCATTTGAACTATTAATTAATGCATGTAATTGCCTATTGGCCCCGATAAAATTCGTACCGCAATCTGTGTATACGTCGGTAGGTAATCCCCGTCGAGCGACAAAACGGTCGAACGCGGCCAGGAACGCGTTTGTCGACAAATCAGTGACCACCTCAAGGTGTACAGCCTTTACGGTAAAACAAACGAATACTGATATATAAATTTTTACAATCCGGGACTTCCGGAGACCCAGCTCGCGCATCTGCAACGGGCCGGCGAAATCAATACCGACACGAGCGAACGGTCTACACCTCTGAACGCGCGCAGGCGGCAAGTCGGCCATCAACGGCTGGATTGGTTTTGCATTTAAACGCACACATAGCGTACAACGAGACAACACTCTGTGCAGCACCGACCGTATCGAGATTATCCAATATTGTCGCAAAATGAGAGCCGCCATTACCCGCGGTCCCGAGTGACATGTTAACTTATGCCATCGTTCACCTATTAACCTAGCGAGATGTGCGTTTTTGGCTAACAGTACCGGGTGTTTACATTCGTAATTTAACAAGGAGTGCTTAAGGCGACCACCTACACGTATTACCGCGTCGGTATCAATAAAAGGTGACAATTTAGATAGCGGTTTCGACGATACGTGAGAGTTATGTGACAGCTCACGTCGTAATAATTGGAAGTGGACGCGTTGCGATTCTAG
>NW_019100662.1:0-7121 GCF_001856785.1 Myzus persicae | reverse complement strand
AAGCAAAGTTCAATTACATTGAATATAAATGATGAATATATTAAATTATCAAATATAGATTTCTGTAGATTAAAACAATTACAACACTGCATTGACCTGTATATAGCAGAAAAACAGAAATGACTACAGAGTTTTCAGGCAACATTTGATACTGCTTACGAACTGATCAAAAATGATGTACGTGGTCTGCCAATCAGCTGTCAGAGGAACGAATTCACAAACCAGTATATTCAAAACTATGATTTCAATTATTATTCCCATTTACAAAACGATGACACATCATTTTTGTATGAAATATTAAAATACCATTTCAATACAATGGCAGAGCTTATATTACAGGATTTATTAATATGAATACAAATGTATTTATATATATATATATATATTGTTTATTGTTTAAATTAAGTTTATTTTTTATATATATATATAACAATCAAACTGCTATTTTGCTTTTTATTGTCCGGCGATCTGGATCCTGCAGCATTGTATCGAATACGGCCTGCATAGTCTGATTCAGACTACTATTCAATGACTGGTCTTTCGATTTATCGCTCGTGAAGATCTTCAATGATGCTTCCGAACGAAGACATCTATAAACATACAATAGTAAAAATAGAATCGTGCTGTTAAACAGATACAAAAGGTATTTCCAGTATTTATCTATCCTTATGTGCGACATTCACAATATTCGAACTTTTATAATGAGTCAAGACCAAGTAATCAGTCGGCTTGCCCTCAAAAGTAGTTTTAGTGGTGATAAGCCATCACCTTGACGGAAAGTTAGTGAATTTGTCACTTCTCTCCATAATCTTCTAATCTAAAAAGATCACCAACGTTATCTCTATATGATGATGATGATGTAGCCTATAAAAAAAATTTTTAAAAAGAATAAATAAATAATTTATACTATCATCATAAAAATGTTTTATCTCACCATTTTCGTCTGCTTTTTTTTAGGGTTTTTTTCTGTATTCTTTTCAGCACCACGTTTTAAACTCTGTTTGATTTTTGATGCAGATGGTTTCATTTTTACATCAACCACAAATTATAACCATAGCGTTGAGTAGTTTTACGACTGACCTCCAATTTGCTTTTGGTTATTAAAAGTTATTTTTTTTAAAAGTACTAACCTCTGATTCAGAAGACGCGATTGAAGTTTTGTAGGACATCTTGAGCTGTGTTGAAGACTGTACTGCACTGTTTTGAAATTACTGGAGACTGATACATTTTGACGATATTCTGCTGGCTTTTATACACAGATATTTCCACTACTCTAAACTCGACTATATGTGGGTGCTTATGTCAACGACGTGTAAAAAAACCTTTCTATATTTTTCACATTCAACTCAGAACCGGTATTAAAATTATAAAAAGATATACATTATCTTAATGTACATTGTAATTTATTTTAAGAGTTCTTGTCAATAGCAATGACCTAAAAAAAAAAATATTAAAATTTGGCTATAAGCAGATGCTCATAGTAATGACCTTACCACATTATCACATCCTGTTCAGAACCAGTATTGAAACTTATTTTAAGTGTTACAGTGTTACCGAGCTGAATTAAATTCAGTTCACGTTCGTTGCGCCTGGGTAAACATATAGTACACGATAGCGCCGGGCTAATGTATAATATATCCGGGCGTCCGGTGCTCCAATATCTAACCCGATAGCCCGGCGCTATCGTGTACTATATGTTTACCCGGACGTAACGAACGTGAACTGAATTTAATCCAGACCGATAAATGTTGTTTAATGTCATTCACTGCTGAAGGATACATTCTAATAATATTGAGGTCATATAATATCATTGGCTAAAATGTATAGTAGGTGGAAAATATTTGTGTATAAAAGCCAGTAAAATATTTTTAAAATTTTATAGTCTCCAACCATTTCAACACAGTGCAGTACAGTCTTCAACATCAGTGTTCCTGTTTTATCAGTGAAGAAACAAGCCAGCAGACCATCATCAACATTTATAAATCTACAGCACATTTCAACGCAGTTCAATACAAGTGTTCCAGCTCTTCACACTCAGAGAAACAAAATATTTCCAAATTCTTTCAATTATGTACTTACCTATTTTATTATTTAGCAACTTAGCGTACAGATGGCATAGTTCCAGTAACTTAATATATAGTTCCATGTTACGTTTGTTTACTCATCCGCTTCGTGTGTCGCTTAAATGGTTCGTCAACATTCTTAGTAGATTTAAATTCGGTTATCCGATGGCTTTAAAATACCAATTGTATGCAATTGAATGCGGCATATTAAACTTGGACATATCTTCAGGAGACGGAAGTCATTGGGTAGCGTTTCATAAAAATCAGGGAAAAGTTGTTTATTTTGATAGCTTCGGTGATTTACCTCCAACAATTGAATTACAGCGTTATTTCAAAGAGTTTAAAATAGTATATAACTATCCTAACTATTAAGATTTCAATACATTTAACTTTGGTCATTTATGTCTTGAATTTTTACAATTTATGAATCTGCTACATTAAGTTTGACTGGAAATACAACTTCATTATCTGCAAATTATATTCCGTCTCTAAACGTTTACAATGATTCGGAAATAGCTTTGTTATTTTTACAAACATATAATTCATTTCCAAATATAAATTCAACTAATAACAGACTGGAGATAGAAATAATTCCTTCAGCAAGTAATAAATATATTTTTGAGACGTTTATTTTTATTCTGGAAGAAGGGTGTTATGAAATAGAAGATATTAACAATAAAATTGCAAAAGAGTTATTCCGCTTTAATAACGAATATAGTACACAGCTATCATTCAGTGTATGTATTGATCATGTAGATTTTAGAACGTATATACAATGTAATGGTAAATTAAAGTTGGATATCCCAAATAGTATAGCATCTGTTTTCGGGCTTGAAAAACAGACCTATGAACCAATGTACGATGCTCTTCGATCAGAAAAAGCTATTAATTTAAACATGATTAATTCTATAAAAGTGATGTGTAATATAGCACATGGATCATTCAGCAACCAGCTTCAAAGTCATTCAATTTACGAATTTTTTCCAAGTGGAAGAACAGGAACAAAGGTTATTCAATCTCCGTTCAACCTTATATATTATAGATTAAACAAAACAGATATTAATTCAATAACTATTCAGCTAGTTGATCAAAACCATAATCCGATTGATAACTTGAACGAGACATTAACAGTCGTTCTTCATATAAAACGTCACGGATCTCATTATTAAATTCGAATCTTAAATTTTGAAATGTACGAGTCAGTCACTTTAAGTTTAACTGGGAATACCACTATATTGAATACAAATTATTTTCCGTCTATAAGCCTTTATGAGGACTCAGAAATAGCTTTGTTATGTTTACAAACATTTAATTCATTCCCGAATATCAACAAAAATAATAATAAATTTGCTATACAAGTAAAAGATAATAATAACAATAATAATTACATGATGTGTTATATTAAACTGGAAGAGGGATGTTATGAAATTAAAGATATTAATTATAGAGTTAAGGAACAAATAGATGTCTATAATAGGAAATACGATAAAGAGTTAACATTCGACATTTCAATGGATCCTAATGATTTCAGATCATATATAAAATGTAATGGAATTATACACTTTGAGATTTTAAACAGTATAGCTCCTGTATTGGGGTTTGAAAAACGAGAATATGAGCCAGAATATGAAATTCTTCGTTCGGAAAAAGCTACTAATTTAAACACAATTAATTCTATAAAAGTAATGTGTAATATAGCCCAAGGATCATTCAGCAATCATCTTCAAAGTCATTCAATTTACGAGTTTTTCCCTAGTGAAATTACAGGATCTAAAGTAATCCAGTCACCACGAAACTTAATTTATTAAAAATTGAATGAAACAAATATTGACTCAATAACCGTTCAGCTAGTTGATCAAGATCATAACCTGCTTGATAATTTTGGTGAGACATTAACAATCGTTCTGCATATTAAACGTTACGGCCTTACGGGTCTTGAGATGGGATTAAAATTCAATATAAGCCCATTACTTCAGATCAGTCCAACTAGTCGTAAGACTAAAGTGGTACTAGCAACATCGAATAAAGTTAAAAAATTAACAGGCAAAAATAAAGGTTTGGGTTATCAACTACAGCAGAATGCCTGAGAGTGATATTTTAGATATAGGTTCACGGTATGAAACGGATTCTAGAATTATGAAAATTAAAAAAATATTAGTTAATTCTAGATTGGAATTGATATTAACTCGAAGTCATACCGATATAAATGCGTTAAACTAAAAAACTGGTGCAGCTGCTTCAACTATAGGTAAAGTGATTTTAAACAAAATAGTCTGGAAGGTTTCACATATTACTGTTGACGATGAAGAAAGGTTAAAGTTATTAAAACTTGTAGAAAAAGAAAAAAGTTTGTTTATACCTTTTAGATGTTTTGAAACTTTTGAATATCCTGAACTCGGGACTACTAAAAAAGTTGTATGGAACTTGAAAACTGCTTCAAAATTAGAAAAACCACGATTTATCATAATTGGATTGCAGAAGGGACGTAAAAAATCGTTTTCAAAAGATAGTAGTATATTTGATCATTGTAATCTAACAAACGTTAAAGTATTTCTAAACTTGATAGCTTATCCGTATGATAATTTAAATTTGGATTTTGCAAAAAATAATTTTACCTTATCATATGATATGTACACATCTTTTCAAGAATCGTACTATGAAAAAAATATACGGAACCCGATATTGAGTAATTCCACTTTTCTATCTAGCGCTCCGATTATAGTTATCGATACTTCAAAACTGAATGATTCGGCTACAGCCTCAGCAGTGGATGTTCAATTGGAAATTGAGGCATCGGAATCCTTTACAGGTGTAACTGCTTATTGTTTATTAATTCATGATCGTATCGTAGAATATGTACCTTTTACTAGAGAAGTAAGAAAACTTGTGTAAATATAATATTAATTTATAACAATAAAAAAAATTTATTTAATAATTTGTGTTTTTCTTGAAATATTAATGTATTGAGGTTTCATGGAAAAAAAATGTGTACACGGTAAATATTTTCGTGTGATCGGTAAATAGGTGGACACTGAGTGTCAAATCACCGTATTGTGGGATACGGTAATTCTGAGTCGTCCGATTGGAACATTCCTGCTTGAACAAAAAAAAATACCGTGGAAAAACGAACTGTGAACATACAAATATATACTAATATTATTCCAAATACATTTTCAATCACGGGAGCTTGATAATATTTGATTAAAAACGCGTTTTGGAGAGCCAATCTTATGGTTTCCTGGAAATGGTTTCATCAAGTTAGTATAGAGAGCAAATGCTCCATCTCCTAAGAAAACATATGGTAAATCAACATTTGAGCCATGAAGGGGAGAAGGAGCAGGAATTTTAAGGGTGTTTGAGCAAATTTTTTTCCACAGCAAAGAATTTTTAAACACGCGGCCGTCGCTAATTCTACCTTGGCTCTCTATATTAGCAAATATAAAACGCTAGTCTCTACTAACTAATCCCATTAAAACAATGCTAAAAGAGTTTTTATAATTGTAGTATTCTGAACCAGTGTTAACTGGACATTGCACAACTATGTGTTTTCCATCAATTGCTCCGATACAATGTGGAAACTTTTCTCTAAACCCTTTTTATATTTCTAACCAATCACTTGAAGTTGATGGTAGCTGAAATATAAATGAAAATAAATAATTAATATTTGTAGGTATCGTATTGTATAATGTAATTACTAGGGAACAAATTTAAATTCTCTAAAAAATTAGAAAAATACGATTTAAAGCACTTATAACAGATTTTTTTAAATGCGATTAAAATTATTTTTAATATTGAACATTCGTTTTGTTATTTACTAATTATTGTTTAAATTCGTATTCTTATTATTCATCTTCTCCTGTCTTCTTTTTACCCTTTTTATAATCTTGTTATTATTATAATTATTTTATATTTTTATCACATTCATTTTTTCAATATTTTAGGGAAACATTTTGCAAATAATTGACCAGGAAACATTAGAAAATGAGAAGGACGACGGCAATGAATTTAATTCACCTAACAATTTAACTAGTCAACCAACACAAGAAAATATCCTGATACAACGACAAACATATCGCCCGCCTGGAAATCCTGAAGTTGAAGAGGCTGGGAGACAAATGAAGAGGGTGTTTAATACTTTAGGAAGTGTTTTAAATAAAAAATACGAAGAGAATGAGTGGGATTTATAAGGAAGGATACTTGCAAACAAATTACGTAAGTTACCGGAAAACGAACGAGAACTCTTTATGTACGATATTTGATGGAATATTTGTTCAACGCTATCATCGCCTTAATAATCCCTTGTTATCTTCACGACAGCCTACATTTTCTGGAGTATTCTCTTCAGGAATAAATACTGAAATGATTCATAATCTACTGTAACTTCTTATTCTGATTCGCCATGTCAACCACTTTCAATACTTATTCCGGAACAACCTTTAACACCGTATTCTACTATTTCAAATTCAAATACACTAAGTAATACTTCAAACCAATCGACAGTCTCTAACTCTCATATTCAAAATAAAGTGGATACAGCTTATTAAACTGCTGTTGGTAATTATGAAGAAAGTAATAACCAGTGATAATAGTGTAGTATTTAATATTTAGCTTATATAATTATGTTCCTAGTTATTCTAGTACAAAGTAACTAATTTATTTTAATTTTTAATATTTGTTTAAAAATGTTTTCATATAAATATTTAAAAAGTTAACATAAACGAGTTTGCTCTCTCCATTTTGTAAACGATGACATAAGTATCCCTGGACCAATAACAAAATTAAAAGCTATTGCTTTTCTTACTTTACATATACCTGGTAAATTCATCACTCAACAAATTTTAATTGTTTTTTTAATCATCAGGTTTGTTTTATTTTTTTTTTTCATATATTTTACATTATTTAATTTCAATTTTGACTTTCAGTTCCTACTAAATTCCTAGAAAAAAAAGAAGATATGAAGCGAGATAAGGACGGAAAAGCCGTGGAAGAAACGCGTTTTCGCTCCATTATTCCTTATAGAACGCCGAAACCGACACGGGAGGGCGCCCTCGGGTTAGC
>NW_019100661.1:0-34544 GCF_001856785.1 Myzus persicae | reverse complement strand
CACGCTCAACTAGACCGTTCGTGAAATAATAATGCGCCTCTCCTGCGAGTATGCCGCGTAGGTCTTGCCACGGAGACAATGGGCGTGGTTACGTCCAGCCGCGACGGCGTCGTTATGGCGCACAACGCCATCTCTGGAGCGTTGTATACGTAACACTTTTACTATTGCACACTCTTAAGGATTCTTTACGGAGTCCTTGTCAGGACAGTAGGGACTCCTAATGGATTCCCATGACTGTCCTCACAATCTTTGAATGCTTGCCACAAGGATACCAATTCAGGAGTCCTTTGTGGGATAGCTGTAGGACTCCTATAAAGGATGTATAAAGGAATCCTTTAAAAGAAGCATATAATAGCAATATTAAAATTATAATTTGTGTATTGTGCATTTGTGCTAGAACGTACAATACTATACTAAATACTGTATGATGCTTCTTATTTATCAACTCTGTAATGCATTGTAATGTATTAACATTAGATTAAATATTTTTAGTTTGAAAAACAATTAAAAACGTATATTTGTCAAGACTTTCATTTTATTAATTTTATAATAAAAATAAACAATTTTGAATTTATTCTAATTTTTTTTTTAATCTCTCTTTTGAGTGACGTAAGAAGCTTGTTATTTGTATATTTATTGCATCAGGGGTAGTGGATGGAAACTTTTTTTGAACAGTAGGTATCTGTAAAATATAATAATTTATATAAATATTTTATGTTAATAAATATCAAGTTGAATACAACCATAACATACAATCACATCCTCATGATATATTATTAAGACTTTAATTATAAGTTATAACACTTCTACTGCAACCTTGGTGGTATAAATCTAATAAGATTCTAATCATTCTAGTAACTGGTAGGCATGATATATTTATAAAGAACTGCAGAACTCATCATTTAAAAAATGTTTAATTTTATTTACTTTTCAACTTCAAAAATATCTTTTGAATATTACTGGGATTTTAAAGTTAATGGTACTTGGTGACTGATATCACTGAAAATATATTGTAAATTATATAGAGTACCTGCCTAATAGTAATACTGTGCAATTATCTATGCTGCACTAATTAATCCCGCGTATAAAAAACCCACATAATTTTTGTAAAAAAATGTCAAGTTAGTAATTCATTTCAACGTTTAACAAAAACATATATGCGGGATTAACTTCTACAAATACATATATATATATTAAATTAATAAGTATTATATTTTAAAAGACATTAAAAATAAAAACAGAATTTAATTGTTTACACGCAAATGATATATCAATAATAGTAAATCCTTGAGACACCCTATACAACATTGTTTAAATTATAAAAATGATGGTCGTTGTATAAATGCCGACTAAAGTTTAAATATTATAACCAACATTACTTGCCTAAAATACATTGATACAGGTATAGTTTCACAAAGCCAATTTTCTTTTTATCAGTGTTATTTCTTTTTTTTCCAGTGAAATTAATTTCACAGCCCAACTCATCCGTTATAGTGTGTTCTAAAATTCTCCTCAATAGTACTGTATAATCTTGCCCGCCGTAATTTTTATATTGAGTACACTGTACATAAAATAAAAATCAAGTTATACAATATTATTAGAAGCGATCAAACTTTTATAATATTGACATAAGAGCTTGCAATTAAACTTATAATTAAAATCACTTAATCTTACTAAGTTTCCAACAAATGTTCTATTTTTCAACTCATTTTCTAATTCCTTTAATTGATTTTCATTAGCAGCCGGTAATAACTTTTTATACTTTGAAGAAAAAGTTGAGTCATCTTCTTGTAGGTTTGTCATTGTTGCTTTGCTCTCAAGAAGTTCATCAAGTTTGCTAATTATGTTAGCTTGGCCCCGCAAAAGTGCTTGAAAATATTCTGAAGAGTGAAAATAAAAGCACAATTAATATTGATTAAAATAATATATTAATTTTATAATAAATTATTGAATAAAATAAATTATGAATTAAAAAAATACTAATGTTAGATGTACATACTAGTGCATTGATCGATGTGTTTTGTTGAAGTCTCTTCTGTCTTATGGTGGTTTTGAATAATTTGTGATTCATGTTCTAAATTATAAAGACTATAATACATTTGGGTTATTAAAATAAAATTAAAAAGTCCTATAATTTTACCAGTTCCTCCACCACTGAGAATGTTACATTGAGTTGATGAAGGAAGTTTTTTAAATACTGGTGATTGATAAAACATTTCGGGACTTACACCTAATTGACAATAAAGTAATGGTATTTAAATATAATGTAACAATTTCACATTTTAAAATTAGTTATTATAATTTACTATGTTGGTCATCATTATCCTCCTTGTCTGAAGCTACATCATTTTTATAAGGACTAACAATGTAATTACTAATTCTTGGTCCTAGAATAAAACATTAGAATATTAATTATCACTATCAGGTATATTTTTCTAAATCATAGGAAAAAAAGTATTCATAAATATGAATTTACCAAAGTTGTTATCATTTATAGCATGAACATGATTTGGAGAGCTTGATGAGTGTCTGCCATGAGTTAGAGGAGAATACTGGGCGAGAATATGACCTGAATATGAAATAAAATAATAAAACAAATTTTTAAAGAATTTATGCGTTAAATGTGTTACCAAGACTATCATCAGCATCTTTTAGTAATCCACTGGGAGATTTAGCTTTTTGATTAAAAATCAGCTCTGTATCTAGAAAAATATAATGGAGAAATTGCAATCAATACCTATATTTAAGGAAAACTTCCAAGTTATTAAAGTTGTTATAATGTCTTTTATTATTTTCAATTAAGAATTTAGTTTGTGATTCATATTTTTGAAATTCGGAAGTTTATTTAATGGAAATAAAATCTGAAACTATTATAATTTATAAAAACAATTATTTTATTTAAATCTCATACAATATTTGAATTTACCGAAACAATCAACATTTTTCTTAAATAATTTCTTTTTTGATTTCACTTCTGTAGAGTAACTCTGATCAAAAGAAGATACTGAAAAAAAAGTTATTTAATTAAAATAATGTAAACTAAACTGTATAATAATAATAGTAAATCAAACAAAATTATGTATAATTTACAAATAATTGTAGTCTAAAAGTTTAAAAAAAACTTGTCTTCATTAGAAGTTATTTCAGGAAACAGTTTTCTTTTATGATCTAGGTAATAAAAATTATAATAATATATTAGATAACTAGTAAACAGCACTAAATAAAACATACTTAATTATTTATAAAAAGCTATTCAATCTAATAAAATACCTGAATTCTGTGGTTTTGGTTTTTCATGGCAAAGGATATGGTGGTATATTTATAAGAGATGACAATAATTGTTTTATTTTTGGTCTTTTTTCTATAAATTAAAATGTTGTTATTAAAAAAAAAAAAAATTAAGTACCTATTTTTAAATGATGGTAAACATAAACATTTAACAAAATTGAATAATCATTCACAACTGCTCAAATGTCTTGACAAATATAGTACATACCTAGGCTATCATGAGGTGGATCATATTTTTCTTTTGTTTTTTTAGCTCTGATTTTCCGTGTTTTTTTTTTGAGTATGTTCTGCATCTGACGTATTTGATTATGTTGTTTTGTATATCTATATATATATATAAAAATGGAGCCGAAAATGTATAACAATTCATCAAATGAGAACGACTTGGCCGATTTGGCTCAAATTTTTTTTTAATTGTTCGTAATTTCCAGGAGAAGGTTTTTACGGAAAATAATGTTACCTTTTTAAAAAATTTTTTTGATGATTTACGTTTTGAGTTCCGGAATGTTTTTTCGAATTGAAAAAGCTACACCAAGCTTTAGCTTATAAAATTGTTCATATGACAATTAATCGTTCAAATGGGGCCCCCGGCCAACACCAAAAAAATGAATCAACATGGAGAAATATTAGGTATGTCGTGTATTGAATATTAGGTATTAATATTATATGTTTCACTATATAAAGTAAAGTTTAAATTTTGTAAAGTGATGATTTTCGTATCATTTTTATTCCGTTCGATTTTATTTGTAGCCTTAATATTCTCTTTGCATAAAACGCAATAGTCAATATAGTAAAGATACAATTTAGGTTTTATTTATATGAAATAAGATTAATCGATTATTACGACTTCATTTTCCATTTTCCGTTGTTGGCGTTACCAGAAAAACTGCCAGAGTACAATTTTATTTTATTTTACTAATCAACTAATCTAACAAGACACAGTCATGCATGGTTTCGATTCACAATTGGACTCGATAGGTCCGACCCGCGGAGTTGCTCAGAGATTTTAAGATGTACGAAGAAAATATTTATTTATATACTGTTGCTATTGGTTATAGGAGGAATATAAATATATTTAGTAAAATAGTTATTTTTTTGTGTTTCTCGGTGGCCCGCAGTGGTTCATAAGCATGCATGCAATTGAATTTTCGTACATTGCCTACCAAGGTGGCGGAGTTGCGCTTATAGCCGCTCATTGGCGTGTCCGCAATCAAAATAAATATAAAACATATTATTTCAATAATACACAGCAAGTAGGCACAATAAACTGCTCGCATTATCACCGTCGAGTCTCATATAGAGTTGGCATTTTTAACGGGCAACAAAGTGCACGGGATCAGATAGTTATAATATAATGTATGTAGATTATTATGAGAATTATCGACCACTACTTGATCGCCGGTGCAAAAATAGTTATTTTTTTTTACCGTTGATCCTTGTCAACTTGAAAACAATTACATTTATTATATTATGTGTGCGTTAATCTCCACTCTTTTTATTATTACATCGTGTGTGTTAATTGTTATTTATTTATTCACAGGTAGCAGCTGGCCAGCCGTGCTCCACAAACTGTCAGTTTTATTTGTTATATTTATTATATTAATATACGTGATTTTTTGATCCAGAAGGGCCGAGCATTTATATAATATAATTTATTCTGTGGGGTCAGAAGGGCCAAAATATTATCATTTACCCCGTTCAACCATAAGGGCTATTATTCATTTTATTATATTTTTATATCTTTTTGTTGCTGTGATTTATTTTATTCCGTGTTATCAATTATTATTAAACTTAATATCATACAGTGACTCTAAGTTACCAGAAACCGTGCTGTTATTATTTTTGTTTTTAAGCACACGCCCACACGCATATACACACCTACACACCCACCGCACACTAGCACTCTCGAGTTCGCTCGGTGACCCCGTACACTTATTTAGAGTCGCTATACATAATACATACGCGAACACAGGTGTAGTGTGGTGAAGTATGAAGTATTAGGTAACGGCCAAGTGCGTATATTATTATACGCAGCCAGCCAGTTGAACAGTAACATTTTAGGAATTTTAACCGCTGGTAATCGTATATACCAGGGGTGGGCAACTGGCGGCCCTCGACCCTTTTTTGTCTGGCCCGAGTTACATTTTCGAATTACATGAACCTTTGCCAATGACCCTTTTTTGCTTTCTATGCTCTGGCCAACTAGATTTTAATTTTCTAAAAATTGGCCCTCAAGTAACTTTGAGTTTTCCATTCCTGGTATACACAATATCTCAATACAAATGTATAGTTGATAATTACATATATTTATTCGGCAATTCCTTAGGCATATATGATTTTATTATAATTTTTTCCAAATACATAGGATTGATCATAGGTAATTTTCAGTGAACCTAAAAGTATATGTCATGGGTATGACATGACCACTTTATAGAATTAGGGTATAGGGGGGGGGGGGGGGGGGGGTGGTGTCTCGGGTGGCTCGGGTAGGTGGCCAAGAGTGGCTTGGTTTAGACGGGGTAGCAGCGTGCAACATTGACTCGTATATATTAGGGGACTAGGGACTATTATTTTTGAAACATCTAAATCATACTTCTTATGTATATGATGGTAATGATAATAAATTAATAAGTACCTAATTATAATCATTGACCATTCTTTTTACTTCGGAATTTTTTACAATGGACTTTTTCACTGCGATTAATCGAACCCATACCGAACAACTACTGTCGTAGATAAAATACGAGTATATATAATATAGTTATGACTAAACGGTTGACTATTGGTATTATTACCCAACCCACCTCTCTTCATATACGAGTACCTTACTCAAAGAATGCATACATACGTACTTATGTACCAATATATGTACGTATGTATGTATTCTATAAGCTTAAAAGGGCGCCCCTGAACCGAGTTGAGGCATAATGTATAGTCAATAGATTGGTTGGTTGATTAATGTTTGATAAATTGGTATTGAAGACTTATAAAAAAAAAATCAAATGAAAAAATCAATGAAAAAATTGAATAATTCAAATAATCGATCAGGTCTATAAGTATTATATGAATGTATGTATTTATGTGTGTATGAATGTATATATGTATGTATGTATGTATGTTGGCTAGTTTAATTTATTAATAATTTAATGAGTACTACTATCATCTGCAGTTACGAATTATATACCTGAGAGTATAATATCTAGAGTATATAGAATTTATTAGGTTATTGATATTGTTAGGTGAAGACATAGTAGACTATCCTATGAACAATTTCAATTTCACCACACTTTTGTATACATGCATGTATAATATTCATATGTAGATAGAAGATAATATGTTATAGTTAATAGTATTTTCTTATGTTATATGTATTATTTATGTATAACATTACAAGCCACTAACTTTTGGTAAGATATAAGTATCAAATACATTGTTTGAAAAATATACTGTCCATTATATATATATATAAATATTATATATATTTATTATATTATATGTTATTATATTGTATTTTTATTATTATTATTATTAGTATTATTTTTTATTAGCTTTCGGTATAAAACCATTATAGCTTAACAATTACTATTAATATATCTATATGATACAGCAGACAAGATTACATAATAATATAAATATAAAGATTATAAGAAGTAGTATAAAATATAACAAGATTGCATGTTAGCACAAATAGGATATAGCATATAACATTGAATACAACAATATTTATGGTGTATTAAGTTTGTGTAGAACAGCTGTAAGCAGAGAGAGGAGGGGCCGAGGGGGTTAATTAGTGAAGATAGCTCGGACATAAAATTAGATAATGTGGAAAGGTCATTAAATGAATCTAACCTATTGTTATTTATAGTAGCATTGATATCATTGGGCTTGGAAACAACAGATGCATAAGGCGGTTTGGACTGAGAGGTAGTAGAAGAGAAGTGTTTGGAAGAGATAATTCGGCCGGTTTATTTATTTTGAGAGTCTGCGTTCGTTTTTTGTTCTGATGGTTTTTAAGACGCTTTGAAAGTGAATTGAAAACTGGGAAACCTTTGTAATTGGCCGTATGGTCACCGGCACAGAGGGCGCATTTAGCTGGGCTGTTTTGGTCTTTTTTGCAATCCTCGGGAAAATGATCTTCGCTGCATTTGACGCACCTAGGAGTATGGTGACAGTGATTTCTTGTGTGTCCGTAGATTTGGCATTGATGGCATTGTGGGGGACCACGACGGGTTTTATGAGGTTTCTCGATGACGACAATGGTGTTGAGTAAAGACGTAATATTAAGGACATCATTGTTGTTATTTTGGGGAAATAAATCGACAAATAACATTGGGAGGGCGCACTTGTTTTTATTTTTAATATTCATTACGTGTTTTGCGGAATGTCCTTTGTCTAACAAGGCGGCTGAAATATCAGTGCACAGGTATTTTTATTATAATATTATATATATATATAAACCAAATTTAGCAGGAAAATATGTGTAAGATCTTTTAACGTATTGAGTGTAGGGTATAACGAAGGTTTTTAAAATTGTATTAAGACTGTGTATTATAAAAACGTATAAGAAATGTTAGGGCTTACACAGAGTGCTAGCGGATATGGATTTTATAAATTAAAAGATGTTTGTGTGGAAACGACTATGAAATAAGGAAAGGTCGAATTGTAACAAGTGACTTTGTGGCTGTTGTACGCATTAACGGCCGTCCAAGAACCTTATTACTATATAAAAAATAATAATAATAATAATATACAGCGTAGTGTATTACCATGCATGTTTTTACACAGTCGCCGTTTACCCGCAGTGCACAAATGACGCCCGTCTGGGTCAGAGACAAACAATAATATAGGCCGTGAGATATATTGTATTTACGCTGTGGCTATATCCCCGACAGTCGGGTCTTTATTAAAGACCCGACAACTATGATAACAAATACGCATGCGCGGATAATATACATGATAACAATACAACAATGATAATACGATAATTATTATTCATTAATAATGCGATAATTAACTGATTTTACAATTTAAACATAAAATTGAACATAAAACATATTTTATTTTATTTACCTAGGTCATCAGTGGATGGTTCTATTTTTGTCTTAATATCTTCTTTTTCTTCATCTTGGATTTTATGCCACATAAGCTATTTATATTTTTTAGATTCTGAGTAAAGCGAGGAATGCAATGGTTTTACAATGATGTTTATTTTTTTTTTAAATATCAAATGTATCGCTTTTTCTAAAAGGGAATTCTCTTGGGATAGTACTTAGTAGACAAGGGAAAAGCTTTCATTTTAATTTTGGAAGTTTTTTTTTCTTGTAATTTGTTGTAAACCGAATGTACCACTGCACTTTGCTCTGTTTATCGTCTGTTAATCTCTGTTAATCATTGTTAACAAGTATAAAACAAATCTCCATGTCACATATATCCCCAGTATCAACTGTCTGGTTATTTGGCCATAACATATCCATCACCATTTCCCTCTTAACCGTTGTCGTGGTTTACATAGAATTTCCTTGTAACATAATATGGAGGCGCCCGGTGCCGATGCCATTTCATCCTCAAAAATATACTCTGCGGTTATAACAATACCTTGTAGAATCAACCAAATTTCATAATTTTTTTTATAATATTCTAACCTAACCCTTAAGCATGGGCACAATTTTAAATAAATAACATGAAAAAAAAATAGAAGGTCTTTTTTTATCACCCTCAGATTTGAAATTGCGCCCCTGGACATAACAATACTTATAATTCATTTTCCTATTTTATAGTATCCACCATTCATTAATATTTACAATAATTCACATAATTCACAAATTACATGTTTCTAAAATATTATAATGACAGTAATATGTTTACCTTTATAGCTTATATTATTATAATAATTATGAATTAAATATTAATATGAAATAATGTAATCACAAAGAAATCATACAATAAAACTGTAAATTGTAAAATCAGTTAATTATCGCATTATTAATGAACAATAATTATCGTATTATCATTGTTGTATTGTTATCATGTATATTATCCGCGCATGCGTATTTGTTATCATAGTTGTCGGGTCTTTAATAAAGACCCGACTGTCGGGGATATAGCCACAGCGTTGTATTTATACTTTGTATTACAAAAACGTATAAGAAATGTTATGGTTTACTAGGGTCGCCGCAGTCAGTGGTCCGTCCAATGTCCACCAAGTACGAGCGGATATGGGTATTATAAATCAAAAGATGTTCATGTGGAGACTACTGTGATATAAGAAAATGTCGAATTGTAACAAGGGGCTTCGTGGCTGCTATACGCATTCCAATACTACAAAAACATCTACTTTTATCATTCTCAGGTATTTTTGGAGAACGTGCAACGAACAATAAACTCTTATACCCATTGTACCCATGTGTGGTGTATCGACGATAATGTTATCCGTTTTCGGATCGAAGGGTCGATCGATCGACGGTTGTAAAAAAATCTTATTTCTATATAAAAAAAAAATAATGACAATAATATACAGTACAGTGTATTACCATGCATATTTTTACAAAGTCGCTGTTCACCGACTGTGTGCAAACGACGCCCGTCTGGGTCGGGTGCAAACAATAATAGGCTTTGAGTCTTGAGAACGGTCATAAATAGTATGGACACGACACGTTTCCTCCATTAGCCGTTTCCCCGAAACAGGTTCTTATATTATTAGAACCTGTAAATAGTAATACAGAAATACGTTTATTTAAAAGACCATATTATTATCGTACATATAATATAAATTTAGTGAAATAAATATTTATGACAGTATCTTGGACATAGCAAGTTGTCGTCCCGTAATAAACATGTTTTATTACTTCAAGAATTTTTTTATCAAGTTAAGACGGTTACAACATCAGGTGTTTTTAGTCTGTAATTTTAAAATATTTTCTTTTATTTATAAATAATAACTGTACAAAAATCAATATATTTTAATATACAAACGTAAATTGCGCCCAAAGAAGAGACAAATTGTAAATTTCCCTTCGTATTTTTCGTTTATAAATTTCTCTGTGATAAATTGCACCGAATTGAAATATTTTTTGTATGATAGTTATTTAGCATCACCCAGAGGACAATACGAGGAGGCGACTTTCACTTTCATTCAAAAATGATTAAGTTAATAAATATTTAGTTCACAAAAATAGAAAAATTAATTTAAAAAAAAAAACATTTATTATGATCTCAATGATACTTGTTTTCAATCAAGTAAGTGTAAATCCATATTTATGTTTCACTGTTGCACGCAAACAGCTTACTTAAATATTACCTATTATACGTTATGTCGTTGTATACGTCTTGTAAAAGCATTGATAATGCTAATATTATAACGATAGAGATAAACATTCGACTTATCCACCAATAAATGAACAACATTATTTAAGATATATAAAATAGGTATAAGATATGTTCTATGGGCACAATTTACTATACGCATTTTAGACCCTGAAAAATCCCAGCGCAATTTATTATAATATTTTTAATACCTGTTCAATGTGGGCAAAATTTACAAACGCCCTTCGTAATACACACCTAAAATAAATAATACAGTTGTTGTATAATAATAATTATTATAATAATAATAATAATTATAATAATAATAATAATCAATAACAGAAATACGTTCTGTTTATTTTGGATTTAGGATCAACGAGTGAACATAAAAAAAAGATAACAATTTTTTTTAATACAATTTGATATTATCTAATTATATTTAATATACTTCCGTCTTACGTAGTCCGTATACTAGTGTTTTTAACTGAAAAAATCAACTATAATTGTAAACACTAAACAACAATTAATTAAAAAATTAAAATGTAAACAAGTATTTTTATCTGAATTGGAAATATTATATTATATCGTTTTCTTTGTTTTGTAATTTAATTGAAGCTCATAAAATCTGAAACCTAAAATAAAATGGAAGTATTACATTATATGTTATATTTTGACGACGTTCGCCTATTCGGTGAACTCAACCATAGCCTGTAACGTTATCGCTTGATGGACGGAGGTGGCCAGGGAAAAACTGTTCACGACAATATAATAATATTCCGTGCGATAGTCCAATCTTGTCAGCACATCGTCATTGTAGGTCTTCCTAATTTATGACATTTAATAATTGCTGTAGAAGCCAATTAATGTCTCCCCAGAATATTTACTCATGAGCCGCTACTGTTTTTAAATAAACTTATTAACTCACTAACTTATATGTAGTATAATTACTAGTATTTATAATCCATGGTAGCTTAGAAATCGTTTTAGAAAACTTGTTAAATATCTCCGCTGTTGGCGGAAACGGGTACTACCCGTACATTCCATAGGTACCACACACCGACCGACCTGAGTGTTTCAAGTGTGTGTATACTGTAATAGCACTTTTATCCCTCATGGTTTGCAAGTAAATACAGTGTGTTCTGTGGGCGATGCGTGTATGTGTGATGTGTATATAAGTATGTATGTAGACTTAAGGGGGCTAGAGCGTGTTTCATTTTCGGTCAAAAATAAAGCTCACGACTTCAATCACTACGCCCAATATAATGTTAAGATTTTAATTTTGAACATGGATTTGTATTCGTAACTAAATTATCTATGATTTGACATTTTCATTTATCTGATTTTTGTATTTTTTTACTTTGAAATTTACTAACAAAAAGAGCAAAAATACATCATATTCATAGTTCAAATTTAAATAGATTGATATAGAATATGAAAAATGTACGACAGTCAAAGTATAGTAAATTTAGAGGAGAATTCAAATCTCTTTTCAAAATTGAAATCGGAATATCCTACTGTGAGTAATGATTGAAGTCACTGGCGGTGTTTTGAATTGAAAATAATGATGTATTACAAGAAAGTAATTCAACAAATCATGATAATTGTTGTTCTGACCAATTAAAACAGTCAGGTCCATTAGAAGATAGTGAAAATATTAAATCTCAACCAAATGTTCTTCCTGGGTAAGATGCATACTATTGAAATGTTTTAAATTTTTATCTTTTATGATGGGGAAAAAAATCAAATATTATTTGAATATTAAAATTAAAACTTTTTAATTAGACTATCATTTTCGTGTAATTGATGTTTATTTTATTTATTATTTTAAATAAAAAATGTAGACATAATACCTATGATAGAAATTAAAGTCTTAAAATTTCATGAAATATTTCAGAGATGATCCAGCATTATGGATCATAAATGATACTACAGGAGATTTTATATCATTACATGGTTTTAATCAAAATATCGATGGGAACAACTTTTTAAAGTCAAAAAGATTATGCTCTAAAATTGTGAGAGGTACAAGAAAATCGTATTATAGACATTTACCACCAAGCTTATTTCAAACAAAATTTGTAAATGGACAAATTTTAAAAAGAAAATATCTAGCATATTCAAACAGTACAGGATGTTTGTATTGTGTACCTTGTATATTATTTGAAGGAAAATCTAGTTTTGCTTCTACTACTGGGTTTTGTAATTGGAAGAAAGGAGAGGAAAAATTATCTATGCATGAAAATTCAAAAACTCACAAAAACTGTGTTTTAACCATGAAAAAAGAGGTGATTTACATCAAAGAATAGATAAAAAATTGTGTTACAGTTAGAAAATGACGTTAAATATTGGAAAGATGTTTTGCGCAGAGTAACCGCAGTAGTAAAATCATTGTGTTCAAGAGGTCTTTCCCTTAGAGGAAGTGATGATAACTTTGGGAATTCTCATAGTGGAAATTTTATCATGTGCTTAGAGCTTGTTGCAGAATTCGACCCATTTTTAGCTAGTCATATAAAAAAGTATGCAAATAAAGGAAAAGGAGGTACGTCATACTTGTCACTTAATACTTTTGAAGAGTTTGTTAAGCTTATGGGACAAAAAGTACGTGAAACAATAATTAAAGAAATTAAAAAAGCTAAATATTTCTCAATTGTTGTGGATTCGACACCAGACGTATCTCATACAGATCAACTTTCCTTTATTTTTCGATATGTTATAGACAACGGTGAACCAGTAGAGCGATTTTTACATTTTCTTCCGAATACTGGACATAAATCTGAAGACTTAGCTAAAGTAGTATTTAACGTTCTTGAATCGAATACTTTGGATATTCAAAATTGCCGAGGCCAATCTTATGACAACGCGTCCAATATGTCTGGGAAATATACAGCTCTTCAAGCTCGAATAAAACAAGTTTGCCCCCATGCTGTATATGTTCCATGTTCAGCACATTCTTTAAACTTGGTTGGAGAATGCGCTGCTAATTGTTGTTTTTTGGCTGAAGACTTTTATAATTTAATTCAAAATCTATATGTGTTTTTTTCTTCATCTACATATCGATGGCAAATTTTATCTAAGCAGTTACAGGGCAATGTAACTATAAAAATGCTATCGGGTACCCGTTGGTCAGCGCGTCATGATGCATGTTTTAGCCTTTCTTATAACTGGAAAAAAATAATCAAAGCACTAGAAGAATTTGAAAATGATAAATTGGAAAAACCACAAACAATATGCGAAGCCAGAGGTTTGTTAAGAAAACTACAAAGTTTGGAAATGGGAATAATGGTCTCCGTTTGGAGCGATGTACTTGAACGATTTAATGTAACTAGTAAGAAACTTCAAGAAGTAAAAATTGATTTGAAAACTGTTTTATCATTATATAACTCCTTAATCAAGTACTCTGAAGAATTAAGAAATAATTTTGATTTATATGAGCAAAAAGGATTTGAAAAATGTGGAATTAAAGAGTATAAAGACATATCCAGTAGAAAGAAAAAAAGAAAATTGGCTTTTGGAGAAACTCGAGACGCTGAAGCAAAATTAACTCCAAGAGACAAATTTAGAAGTCAAATATATATATCAATCATGGATTCTCTTATTTTTGAATTGAATAAAAGGATGAGCGCTTATGAAGAGATTAATAAAAAATTTTCTTTTTTTTTTCGGCTTCAAATGTTAAGTATCACAGAAGTTCGAAAACAAGGAGATTATTTGAGGAAGTGTTATCCTAACGATTTACCTGTTACATTTCCAAATGAATGTGTTCATTTTAGAAGCTATTTACTAACAAAGTAAAATAAAGAAAATATACCTAAAACTGCTTTAGAAATGTGTAAAATGATACATGATGATGACATTCAAAATATATATCCTTACGTCAACATAGCACTCAGAATGTTCTTATGTTGTCCAGCATCTAATTGTTCATCAGAGAGATCCTTTAGTGCTCTAAAGAGAGTTAAAACATATCTAAAGTCTAGGATGACTGATGATCGGCTCAATAACTTGGCGATACTTCATATAGAGTCAGAAATAACAACTCAAATACAATATGATGAAATTATACAAGATTTCAGTGAGAAAAAATCGAGGCGTAAATTATAATGTTAATATGTTATTTGTATAAAATGTATGGTCAGATTGTCAATAAAATTTTTTAAATAAGTATTCACATTTTTTTTTTTGAATGGGAGGGGGGTATGTAGGGGCGCCTATAAAATGTTACCTGGGGCGTCAAAACTCTAAATACGTCTCTGCTCCCAATACAAGCGAGCTTACAGCTATCAATAGTTATTTGTTTTTGTGTTATTAATAACAAAAAAAATCAATTTTTTCTAAAACTAGAAATCAAAAACAAAGTATTATAATAAAAAATAATATGTTTACCTATAAAATATCCAAAAAAACTAATTTATGTTGCATTAATTGGATAAATCAGTGCTTCACATAACCGAATACTTTTAAAAAAATGCACTTTTATGCATTAATTTCACATTTTTCCCAAAATAAGGCACGCCGCTGTACCATATACTGAAGTTTTGCCATTTTTTTAAACTATAGAACTTTTCTCGGTGATGTAGAGATAACTTTTGTATAAGTATTGTATATTTTGAATAATAGATAAAAATATATATTTACCACAGTGATAAATTTATTTATTTTTAGAATTTCTATAGGTTCTATACTTATTTCAGTTTTTGAACGGGGGAAGAAAAAGAAGGTTTTATACTTATGTCTATCCAATAGAATAATACCAAAATAATATTAAAATTGATTAATTATAATACAAGTAAGTACGTATGCTTTAAATATAATTATGTAGATTAAATACACTTTAACTATAATATATAACATCAATTAAGTTGATAAGAAATTATTATGAGCAATTATGAATTTTTTTATTTTATATTCATGAAAATGTACATCACTAGTCTTAACCCTCGCTTGATGCAGAAAACATCACCGTACGCTCGTTACCTCGTCAAACTCATACAGTTATCAATTTTCGATTTATCTAGTTTTCCGTTTTTAGGGTTTGATACTTAAATATTAATATAAAAATACAAATAATCCAATACTATATAATACCTTCGTCCTTCTTCAAACATTTCTGTTATTTTTCTTGAAAAAATAATTTTTGTTTACACATATATTTTAGTAGCTTAAAATGTTTAGACATGCCATATTGACATTTTTTTTTATTTTTATTTTTTTTTTTTTATTACAATTACAAAATACATACAATTGAATAAAAAAAAATTATATACCTTCCGTAAGCATAGCTTGTGTCGAAGGTATAGAGTTAACTATTTTATATAAATATAATATGTAAATTTACAAATTGATTTTAGGTGATTACATACTTATTATGAACAATACAATATATTAAATTATTTCTTATAGATTAGGTTTTTAAGAGAAAAAAAAGAAAAAAAAGAAAAACAGATTACAGAGTTTAAATTACAGATATAAATAATTATTGATCTAAAGACATAAACAACCATTTTACGACTAATGTTTTGGCATTAAAAATTTTACAGACAATGTTTTTTTTTGTAATTATAGGCATAGAATTAAAATAGGTTGGACCAAGGTAGTCCACGAATTTTTGACCAAATGATTTTTTAAAATAACTAACTTTTGCATCAAAAGCTACTGTTTCTCTTTTATTTAGATTTAGCCAGTTATTAGAGTTATTTACTACCCATAAGATAGCAATTTTCTTGAAAAGTAGGTCTACTGGTAATACATTAAATAATTTGAAGTTAGTAGAGGTTGAACCTTCAAGGGTGGATTTATGTAAACATATACGAACTATTTGCCTTTGATGTATTAACAATGGTTTCAGTGCATTAGCTGAGAGACCTCCCCAAATTAATAGTCCATATTGTATTATAGCTTGGTATAGGGCTAAATATATTGTACGAATTACATGCATTGGTAAAATCTCGCGTAATTTATAAAAACTATGACTCAAAATACGAAGACGCATTAATAAATTATTAACATGCAGATTCCACCTCATGTGTTTATCAATTGTTAAGCCCAAATAACGTATACTTGAGACTCTATATATGGTTTTACAAAGTTTATCATTGCACAAATTATGGCTGTCACAAAAGTGTATCTTTAAATTATCGAAATGTTCTTCTTTGTTATTTACCGTGAAATTCACAAACATTGTTTTATTATAATTTATTGATAGCTTTCTATAATTTATGAACTCTACTACTTTTTTAAATTCTTTTGTTGCTTTTGTACGCACCTCATTCCAGGAGTCTCCTGAGAAGAGGAGACACGTGTCATCGGCATATGTGACGATAAGTCCCTCAATATCTAGACTACAAATACTGTTAATATATAGGATAAATAGAATTGGGCCCAAAACACTACCTTGAGGAACACCGCAGTTTATATACATTTTATCTCCGGTAATACCATTTATTCTAACCATTTGTCTTCTATTTTTCAAGTAACTCCGAAACCAGTCTAAGCTTGATGATACGACACCAAAATTTGGCAAAATTTTTAAAAGTTCTAGATGATCCACCGTATCAAATGCTTTGGCCAAATCTACGAAAATTGCCAGAGCTTTTTTATTGTTGTCCAGAGCATAATTTATAAAGCGTGTTGCGCTATATAGAGCATTTTCTGTCCCTAGACCTGGTCTAAATCCAAATTGATTTTTAGATAAAAGTTTAAATTTTTCTAAAAATTGTATAAGCCGATTCTTGATGATTTTCTCAAATATTTTAGAAAAATTGCTTAGCATAGAAATTGGTCTGTAGTTATTTAAACACGATTTGTCGCCTTTTTTAAATATAGGTTTAATTACTGCTAACTTGAATTCTTCTGGAAATATACTATTTTTGATACTTAGATTATATATATGTGTTAAAGGACCTTTTATATCATTAGCTACATGTTTTAATATTTTAATCGATACTCCATCACATCCAGCTGCAGTTTCGTCTTTAAGATTTATAAGAATATTATGAACATTTGATTTTTTAATAATTTCAGTGAAACAATTGTTGAAAGAGACTCCAGAAGTAGTCTCATTGTATATCAAAGTAGACTTAATAATATCATTTGATAGTGATTTCCCTAAATTAGTAAAATAACTGTTAAATGTGTTGGAAACCATGTACGGGTCGTCACAAGTATTTATAATTTTATTATTCACTTTAATATGACTAATATCCTCCTTATTAGAAGTATGCTTTCCTGTAATCTCATTTATTACTTTCCAAGTAAGTTTAGGGCTGTAAGATACTTTATTAAATTTATTTTTAAAATATGCATTTTTTGCTGCTCTTAATATTGTTGTAAATTTATTTTTATATTTGTGATAATAAGAGACAAGTTTAGTATTATATGGGTGTTTAGTTACTTTTAAGGATAATTCTTGCTTATGGCGTACAGAGCATAGTAGACCTTGTGTCATCCATTCTTTTATCTTTTTATTTTTTGAGTTTTCCAATTTTATTGTTGTTGAAGAATCTATTATTTGAGATACTTTATTTATGAACATTTTTACACTGTTGTTTACATCACTTGAATTAAACACCTCAGTCCACATTTCATTTTTAAACTTTTCGTTTAATTTTTTATAATTTATTATTTTAACATTTTTATTAGTAACTTCCTTTTTTTATTTTTTATTTCAATAGATATAATTGTGGAAAAATGATCAGTTATATTGGTCTGTATTACTCCAGCTTCTATTTTGAGGTTAAGATTTTTTTCATTTTTAAAAAAAATATGATCTAAACAAGAATGTTTCATTCCTACTGGAGCTCTAGTGTACACATTGATAAATGACTTAAATCCATTTTCTGACATAATATCTAGATATTCGTTATTTACATTATCCACACCGATTATGTTTAAGTTAACGTCCCCAATAATAATGATTTTTTCATTTGAAGAATTCAATGTGATAATTAAATTATTTAAAATAGTAAAAAATTCGTGTTTGCTACCAGAAGGTGACCTATATATACACAGCAAACTTAGGGATAACTTATCAGTTTTTAAAGTAACTTTTATAATATTAGCATCTATACATTCATATTCAAAAAAATTTACATTTAAACCATATTTCACATAAATAATGATACCATCATTTTGGTTTCTTTTAATTTTTGAATAATATGATTGATAACCAGGTATCAAAAAATTACAATAGTTTATATCATGCCATGTTTCTGTTAAACAGATTATATCTAAATTTATACAATTAGTATTATTCTGTAGGAACAGCAGAAATTCATCAAAATGACAACTTATACTTCTAATATTACAATGAAAAATGTTTAAAAACAGATTATCAACCAAGTTATATTTATTACAGAATTCCGAAACAGTGTCAAAATATTGTGTTTTATAATCCAGAAAGCGGTTTAATATATTTAAGTGATTCATAATTATTTGAAAAATTTGAAAATAAAGAATAAAATAAAACAAAGGGTTAGGAACTTAAATTTAACTCCATTTTTATAATATGTTGGCCAGGTCAGTTTCTGTATGTATAATAAAACTTTTGGAGGTTTCATTTTTTTTTATATGCATTTTGTCATCTTTGAACCACACAAATTTGAAGTTTCTTTCTTTAGCAAACATTCTTATTTTATAAAATAAATTACTATTATATTTCGTGAGATAATTATTTATGAAAATACCTGCACCTCCCCAGCTTTCATTTATAGTATTTGCAATAATTTTTTCCTTTTTTGCGAGATCCATTAGATTTTTTTTTTGTTCAGCTGACATTAACTCAGCTACAATCTTCGTTGGCTTATTTGGTATTTTTGTACGTATGCGATAAGCTTTGACAACAGAAACCTGTTGATCCAGTTTAGATGCAATTTGTTCAACTATTTGTACACAGTTTTCTGTTTTACATTCAGTTACTCCAATTATTTCTATATAATTAGAAACAGATTTTTGTTCTAGAGAATTTATTCGTAGTGATAATAAACCACAATCCAATTGCAGTTTACGATTATTTTCTCTTAGTTGTTTATTTTCTTCTCTTAGCTCTTTAACAGTATTTAATACCTCTCTAAGTTGTTTTCCAAAATCATCGAATTGATTGCTCATAAATTTGACAGAGGCAAACAGACTCTCCAAGGTTACATCCGTATTAACACTGTTGCCTGTTTTAACTTTGGAAATATCAGGTTTGCCGTTGTTAAATTTACATGAGACACATGCGAATTTTTCTTTGGTTGTAGCGTTTAGTTTTCTAAAGGCTGCCTCCCGAAAGCTGGCGCATGTATAATGTAAGTATTCCTTACAGGTGGAACATTTTAACTCATCACCAGTATAAATTTCGTCGTTACACACTGCACACAACATAATTTATCGAGTACTATGAACGGTTGTATTATTAAATTGTTGAATAGACAATAAACACAGATAAGAGAGCTGACCTTAATTAACGACCTGCCAGGTGAACGCGTAATCGCTAACGACATAATATTATAAAATTACTCTTAATTACTATTTATATTAACTGATATGTTGATTAATGTAACCGGCATTATTTTCTGAAATAACAGAATATTAAGTACAGAATTTTTCTAAAATTTCATTGTATCTTAGTTAAATCTTTATTATTGAAATAGAAATTAAATGATCGTGAATATGAACTAAAATTAAAATATAAATGTACTTGTATAATAAACGAGACATATTTATAAATTATAAATAGCTAAGAAGTGGGGTCTTGTGTTACAAGTAAGTTGCGCAATTTAGTTTTAAGAACTAATAACTAGGTTTACTCATGAAAAGTAGTTAGTGTACAATTTTGGAAATAACAAAAAATGGAAAAATCAGTAAATTTAGAAAACGCTAAATTTTTTAATAATGTATAAAAATACACTGATAAATTTATTTGTATTTTAGATTTCCTATATTATGTCAAAGATAATATAATACCAAAATAACATTAAAATGAAATGGTTAAATAGTAATACAAGTAGGTGCCTAACTTAGGTATCACATCGACATTAAGATTCAACTGTCAACTTTTACCTTATCAATCTTGTGTTATCTTAACTTAGCTTAAATTGAGTTAATTATTTTCATTAACTTGTCCTCCTTTGGATATACATACCTATATTTCTCTGTCTCGGCGATTCATTTCTGCACAGTACCTATGTACTATATATCTATACACCTATTTTATGAAAGGCAAGTCGGGCTAGCAGAACGTTCCGCACCGGCCGTTGTTCTTTTTAACACGTTCACGACCAAGGGGTAAATTTGAGTGGTCTTTATATAAACCATCTCATAAAATGGCTTTTAATTAATTATGAACTCATAGTATCTCATGGTAGTATATTTTATAATATTGTTTATAAAGTATTTTCGGATATTAAGGACATGTCACATATGTGTGACATCAGGTTTTTTGAATGATTATCCTTTACAGAAACCTGATGTCACACATATGAGACATAATTATTTATCTATAGAAAAATCAGTAATCACCATCGCATAATATTATAATAGGTATTTTTTTGGTGAATAAGTTTTTAGACAAAAAAATTATACGAAAATCATCTCCAATAAATTAACGCAAAAAAAAAAATGATTCAATAAAATAAAGTCAAAATTATATTTATAAAAAACACCAAAATTAACAAATGTTAAACTTAATAATAAAAACTCAACTTCAATGTATTAACAAAATTTATAAAAAAATTAAACAAATTACTTCTTGTAATAAAAAAATTAAACAAATTACTTCTTGTAATAACAAAATTAACACATTTTAGGTATGCATAAGTCCATTTGTTATTAAAATCAAAAGTAATAACAACATATTTTTACCAAACAAATTTTAAATATATATGAAATGTAATAAAAACAAAATTATCACGAACGAACGACCAAAGTTTAACAATATTATAAAGTAAAACAAATTTTGTTTAAAAATAACAATGAGTTAAAGATTTTAGTTTCAAAGAACTATTATAGTAAAAAAATCTCAAAATAAAAAATAATTACATAACTACTTTTTATAACAAATTAAAAAAATTTTTAGTAACGGCTAATTATAAATGATAAATTTTAAAACAAGGATCAGGACATAAACCGATTGTATTCCCTTTATCATCCTTGCATGTATCACAAACAAAAGCAGTATTTTTTCGCAGTTTATTCTGATGACAAACTCTACATCTTTTTCTAATATTTACTTTCATAAGATTATGCGTTTTTTGTGATGGTTTATTATGAACTACTCGTTGATTGTATGAAATACCAATAAGACAACTTGCAACACATTTTCTGAATTCTAAGTGAGTTATATTTTTAACGTGCTTATTATACAATAGATTTCCATTCCATAAGCACATATCCATGAGGTGAAAAAAAACTTTTATATACCATCGTAAACATTTTCTAGGTGTAGGATAGTAGCTGATCATTTGATCAGCCCTGTCAATACCAGACATATTATTATTGTAATCAACAATAATATTAGGTTTCATTTTTTTCCGTCCAAATTTGTCTGTGAATTCTACAAATTCCAGTTTCTGTTTGGTAGAAATCATGCACACATCTCTTTTATCTTTATACTTAATTACGTGTATATTGCCTTTCTGGACATGAGCTACTTCACCTTTGCCCAATTTAGCATTCAAAGTATCTTTGGGATTATCTTTTCTGTTTTTTCTCAATGTACCAATAACCTTTGTTTGATTTTCAAATAAAAATTGAGCTAAAGGTACACTATTGTAAAAATTGTCCATATATACTGTATGACCTTTTCCTAAGTATGGCTCCATAAGCTTAGCATCAATTCCAAATGTTACACCTCTACTGTCTTCAACTGTACCTTTGCCTTTATATATCAAAATATCCTATATAAACCCATCTTTTGTACACAGTTCATAAAACTTTATACCATATTTATGAGCTTTGCTTGGTATATATTGACGAAAACTTAGTCTGCCCCTCCATAACAACATAGATTCGTCTAAGGATAAATTTTCGTTCGGATAGTACTTGGTACGAATATTGTTAATTATATGATTTGTAACATTACTTATTTTATGTAACCGGTCTGAATGGTCAACTAAATTTGGTTGGTAAAAACACAAACAGCGTAAAATAGTCTCGTACCGGTGTCTACTCATTGTTTTACCAAAAATAGGATGATTATCAATTTCATTCTGTGACCAATAAGTGCGAAGTGTCGGAAATTTTAAATAACCCATCACAATAGTCAAACCTAAAAACTTTTTTAATTCAACTACATCAGTATTATACCAGGTAGATAGATTTGATTTTGGTGTTAAGCCTTTAGATATTATAGAATTTGCTTTAAGATTTACCCATACAACTATATTTTCAAAAAGTTCATCGTCGATAAATAAATTTAAAAAACTATATGGTTCATCATCCGGCACATTGCTCAATAACCCTGGATTTCCAGTGAACGGAATAAACTGAGGTTCTTCATTTCTATTGGTTTCCCAATCATCACTTATATTATAATCTTCGCTATCACTAGAACAATTTGAGTCATCACTTACTTCTCGCTCTTCGGTATCACCAGGAAAATATTCATCGGAACTATCGTCATACTCAATAAAACTTTCATCGTCTGAACTGGCGTATAATAATTCATTGATAGCGGCAGGATCCATAGTTTACATATAATTTTTAAAATTATGAATTTATTGTATTATGCTAATTTACATTTAATGTGAAAATAATTAATAATAATTAATAACGTTTGATAACGATTGATTACGATTCGAACATGTGCTAAAATAGACAAATATCGAACAATAACAAAATAGGAACAACAACTCCATCTATCGGCCAATTTTTAAACCAACTATATTAATCAATTCCTCAGATAACGTATAATTAAACCACGAAAAAATAATATTTGTTAGGATAAACCGGAGTAAATAACTCCCATTTGAACATCATATTGACCGTGTCACACATATGTGACACCGGTCTCTCAGAACAGACACACATGTCACATATATGTGACACGTGGCCGTGAACGTGTTAATATAATTTGTTATTGGTCTGGTTACTCGTATTTTGTTTCCGACAGATTTTTTTCGTGGTCATAATGGTTAGGTACTTATTTACAAAATATAATTATGATTCATAAATTTTCCTCGTAGAAAAAAAATATTGAGTACTACTCACTTGTAACACTGGTTACTCAAGGAACTGCAACTACTTATGAGGTTTTGTTTACCTACCTAGCTACCTATCTTGGCGGTATATTCTGCCCGCCAGACGTTTTGTCTCGATTTCTGTCTATTATGTTTCGTACTAATCACACTTACAATTGATGTAGAAATAATCAAATAAACGTACTGCATTACCCGTATTCAGTGTTTGTGTTACCTAGTTCACTATATTTTCTATTCTTCCTTCATCATCAGCCCTAGCTACACGGGAGAGCTCAAGCAACCCCAACCCCTCCACACGTCAAGCCGGATACCCGCTCGCGTCCACGTCATTGTCGACTGTTTAAACTCATCGCAAACGACAATTTTATGTAAGCTATTTATACAAAAAAAAAACATATAATACAAATAGGAATATGATGTCTACAAGTTAACTGTCAACTTTTGGAAGTGAATTAGCTCAGAAAAACGGAATTACAAGATTAGAAGCAACTATTTATAATTATGCTAATATTGATTTTGATATAGACGAAAAGTATAATCCATTGCATTGTTTGAAAATATTAGAAAAAAATATTTCTTTTTTTCTTAAAGCTCCTTTTATTCTATATCAATTTCTAGTATGTGGAAGAAACTGACGGACACTTTGGAGAATAGTTGTTGTGTTGTAGATACTACATCGAAACGATTAAATTATGTTTATTGGGCAAATAAGAATACTAGTAAATTGACTGGAATCAACATTAAACTACCTGAGGAAAATAGTAAAAAAGAAAAAATTATAAAATATGTTCTTTCCACCTTTAGTTTTAAAATGCTGCCTGTAAATTATATAGAAAAAACTAATGAAGAAGATGAAAAAATATCTATAATCCAAAAATGTTTTTTAAAAAAAGAAGGAAAAACTTATTTTACAAAAAGTACAACATAGTATTCTAGTATTAATAAAATAATAGATATTGGAGGGTTAGGATTAAGCTCAACTAAAAATGTAATACCCGAGATTTTAAGAAAAAAGACAAATATATCAAGTAAGTTATATCCGTATGTGATTGAGGAAGTTTATAATTTTAACCCTATATATTTAAAATCTATGAAAAAATACAAACTAGAACTCCAAAATAATGAGGAAGAAGAAAGAAGATTACAATTCTTAAACGAGACAAAAAAAGAAAATTTAAGAATGTTGGATGATAAGTCAAAGAGAGAACAATTAGAAAGTAAAATTTTGGAATATTTTAGAATAAAATGGATACAGTTGAGCGATAAGAATAAGTATAAATTATATGCATTTATGGTAGATAATAGATTAAAATATATAATACAAATAGGAATATGATGTCTACAAGTTAACTGTCATTACTCTAATTTAGCAAGCTATAAAAGAATCTACAAAATAATAAAAATAAATAAATAATCATAAAAAATAAATATATTACAAAAATGACAAAAAAAAAAAAGATTAAAGGTTTACGGGTTTTAATTTAGTGACGTCGAGATTGCCAATTCTTTTATGCAAATCCTCGTGATTTTTAAATTGCTCTTCGTTATCAAAATATCTACCACATGTCTTGCAAGAATATATCTTCTCTTCTGGTATGAAGCTGAAAAACAAATTAAACTCATATTAATTAGGAATATTTCAATCGCATATTATAAATTGTCATGATTTCAGAGTAGATGGGAGTTTAAATTCATAATGAATTGTTTGCAGTATATAATAATTTATAAAATCTATGGATGTGGATAGTTCCATATTAATATCTATTCGGGTACTTCTAGCACCTGATTATAAAAATAACTGAAGCTCTGCTGTACTGTACGTGTTGTGTGGGTCAATGTACTGTATGAGTTAAATTTCAATTCAATGGTATAAAATCATTATATATGAAAAATGTTTCTGAGCAAAGACTGCCAGCCTATATTATAAAAGTAGTTTTAAATTACAAAAAAAAAACCAAAATTGTTATTATTCTCCATTAAAATATTATCTAATTTCTTCAGAATTTTAACTTAGCATATTTATTAAATAGACTGTGGAATTTTAGATGTTTGCTTACATTATAAACTCTATAAAAGAAACATTGTAAAAAGTCTTAAGCACTTAGCTACACACATTGCTATGAACATTTTATTCATTTGTAGTTATAAAAAAAAAGAAAATTTTAGATTTTTAAATGTTCAGAAAACTTTATTATAAATATAAATGATAAAATAAACATTCGTTGTAAATCTTAAGTATCTCCGATTATTAGTTTTTGAATGGCAACCAAAAAAGGAAACCATTCACAGAGAAATCATTAATTCTTATTTACAGGTGAATATCCAATGTCATAAAAATTTAACCTTCAAACCCTCATGAAAAATTAATATTTGACTTTCCGGTAAACTTTTTTTTGTTTAGGGTGCAAAGAAAATGTTAATACTTCATGTAAACATTCAGTGAAAATGTCATGTATCTATGGTCATTTTAGAGTTATACCAAATTCAAAAATCAATTTTAAAAAAAATCGATTTTGCATTAAAATACAGTTTATCCTGAATTTACATTTTATTTTTCCCCACGATTTTGAAAACTACATTGAACTGTATAATTTTTAATTTTTAATTTTCGAATTCACCAACTACATTCACTTTCCCACCAAAGAGGGACTTACGTTTAAAATCGAAGCATCGTTCCGAAAACTTTTATCGTTGTCTGTTTAAGCAACTTGTGTACACAGACACAAAAATACGAATTAGAAAAACTCATACACACACATCAAAATCTAAAACATCATAATATCTTATCAAATAAACCCAATACAACTATATATTATATAACTAGTAACATTTTTTTGTCCAGGGCCCGAGCTTATATGGTATACATAAAACGAAAACAATTTTACCAGACGTTTCGAAGACCCACTCTTTCCAAAACCACAATGCAGCTGTTTTTCTAATTATGGAAAAGTATATATTTTAATAACTATTCATTTATACTTACGTTTCCAACAGTACGTTCTTCCTGCACCCACGATGCTGGAGCGCTGTTTCTCTCGTCAACATAACGTGTTTGCATTTTTTGCATATAAAATACTCCCCTATGTGAGGATCGGTCATCGAGACAATACATTTTAACATTGAAGACCTACATTTTTGAACAAAAAAAATGTAATTATTAGTAAATAAATATCATCTTAAACTTTTTATGATATTGTATAAGAATAGCTATAATAATTCAATGTAGTATCATAACCTACCAAAACAAAATACACAATCTGTATATCACAAAATGAGGAAGGTTATATTATAATAAACATATTTTTTTTTGTTCAAAACAAAATGATCTCATATAGGCTCTATATAATTTTTAAAAAAATTGTTGGGATTGGACACTGTTAGGGAATTGCAAACAGACAATTTGTAAGTTGTTCGGTTAAGCAAATCTTTCGTTCCTTGCTGTCACTGCTCATATTTGTGTGTGTAGTAAATGATCATAAGCAGGGCTGTGAATTTGTAGCAAAGTGCATTTCTCTTTGGTGATTGTGAAACGTAGCTTTGTAAGTATATAATTCGAATTATGTAACTACAAATCCATTTATGCCACTTTTATTTTGCATTTTTTTTTTCATTAATTGTTTAGGTCATATCTTCATTTTCTAGTATTTTTAATCAAATTCCGTCAATTCACCAAACATATTTGAAAAAAAATTTGTTTTTTTACACAGCCTGTATATATGTCAATAAAATAAGGCGATTGCTAAATAACTAAAGAAGTTATTTGTAAGTTATTTATTTTTAACGTTTTTGAAAAATATGTGTCAGGTGAATAGCATTAAGTATAGAAAATTCAAATTCAATTAACATTTTTATTATTTTTTTATTCAATACTTTTTTATGCATGTAATGTACTAGTGGATAATATCCTGTATCTGATATTAATATAACTATAAAAATTAAATTAAAAACCGCTTAAAATTAATTTTATATTATAATTTTTGACATTTTATATTGCATTTTTCGTATTTTAAGTGCATATTTAATTGCATTTTATTGACATTTTTAATACATTTTTTAAGGTTCTTTAGTGCATTAAATTCACAGCCCTAATCATAAGTGTGCGTATACTCCCCATCACACACTGCAGTTGGTGAATGTATATAGTATCTTAATCATCAATAGATATTATAAGTCGGGCCACCGAGAGACCGCTACTGGGCGGCGACCAAAATTCGTCCATTCTCGCGCATTCCTACCACCAAACCTCCCGGTTTTGCAGGCCGCCGTCACAGTTACCGCCGCCGCCGCCAATGTCGTGACCGTCACCGCCAAATCGTAGCGGCGAATAGGTAGTAGAGTGGGAGAAAAATGGGTACGGAACCGCGGAGCTCGATCATTTGTATGCGCCAAGGAGTAGCGCTCTCTCGGTGGCCCGAGTATAGTAACAAGTCAAAGTATTTAAATACACGATACATGATACATTAAAATTATGTATCTCAATACAAGGTACACGATACAATTATGTCTAAGATACTGCCCAGCCCTACGTATTACTCACCCCCATCAATGTGTAATTTATTCATTAAATCGAAATATTGAAAACCAATTTATGAACTTGAAATAGCTATGCGACTGACGAAAATTAATTTACTTCTAGTGGTTCGATTTAAAAAGTGTAAAAACAATTTAATTGTATCGGCTTTAGCATTTTTTCAATTTTAGCAAATTATTGAGTACATTTTTTAGTATTGAATATATTCAAAGATATAAAAATATCAAATATATTCTCCAGCCGATGCAAAGTAGACTTGTATACTAATTCAAACATTTGAACTTTTTTTAAATCGAACCACTTAATTTTTGTCAGCCACTAAGGTTGTTTTAATGAAAAATTAACAGCATTTGAATAACTTTATTGCATTTTTTTTAAGATTTGTTTCTCCACCCATCCCATACCAAAATTAGATTTTTAATTTTTTTTCACCACTCGTTAGGTTAAAACTAAATAGGTTACCTATTTGTAATGGTTTTTAAAGAAATTTGTTTCGTTTGTATAGTCTTTGTTTTGTTACAAAATAAGAAATTGAAAGTAGAAATTTTGAATTTTCATTTATAGGCACAATCATCTTATAATTTTTTTTACAATGGCTTGAATAATATTTATTTCGTCTGTAGAGAATTAATTTTTTCTAAATGTTAAATAAATATTGCATAGGACGGGTCGTAATAAACAAACACTGAACGGCGGACCTTAAGGGGGGGGGGGGGGTCAAAGGCTTGTCCGACACGATTGTTTCGGTAGTCGAAAAAAAACGACACCGAACAACCGGGGTAGGTTCTACGAAATTGAAAGGCGCACGGGCTGATACACGACGACAATGCACGATCAACAGCGAAGAGGAACACAGGTGGCCTTTGTAGTGGACGGACGGCTATTACACGTGGCACGATGTGGTGCAACAAAGCTAACGGCACTTGGACAGTATATTAGGTAGCGAGACCGAAAATCTGAGAAAAAATATAATTTGATACGCATTTGTAATAATATTTATATTTGTATAAGTTACATATATAATATTATACGTACATAGAAGCAGAATTATAACCATATATTACAAACGAGGCATACTTAAGTTTTACCATAATAGACCTATAAGATACCTGACATTTATTTTATTTTTAGAAAAAATGTAACAGAAATTACAGAGACATCATTTTTCACATAGTTTTAAGACTATGTATAAATATATTGAATATTTCTTGTAGTCTAAATTAAAAATATTGGTAATATTGTTATAATAGTATTATTATTATCTTACTATCGATTTTAATAGCTGAGTATCGGAACCAAAATATCTTATTCGTTATTACTACAACATTGCAAACTTATTAAATAACCTAAAATGCTATGTATCGTATATTATTGTTGCAAAGATATTATTATTATTATTTCTGTTAAGCCAAAAACTATTATTTAATTTGAATGATATAAAATGGACTATTGTTTTATTAGTAAGGATTGCTCGTAATGTGCACAATAATGAACACTTCGTAAATGAACGTGTTATATATATATATATAGTATTTAGTACTACTATTACTGACTTTGAGGTTATGGGTAAAATAAAAAATAAATTTATTCATAAGATATCGTAATGTTGTAAAAATATATGACAGTGAAATATTTTATTCTAAGAACTACCCAAGCATAATTAAATAATGTTATATATAGATACAGAAAGTAAAATTGATAATCACCAATGTCTAAAATAAAGAAATACTTACATATTTGTTATTTGTAATAGTCAAAAATTTAAAAAAAATTCGTAATGTTGGCACCGTGGTCTTTTAATGAGTAACAGGAGTTCTTCTGAGCGGCTTTGAACGATGGGGTAATTAAGACTGAAAATTTTAAACTAAATATTATACGCATGTGATAGTAGGTACTAGAAATTATAAAATATTATTATTTTATTTTCGGGTTGGATTTCAAAATATCCATTACAGTTAGTGGACGCAACCACTAACGTGTTGGAAAATGTACTTGCAACACACCACATGTTCTTGGAACACATATGCAATGCAGATTGGCAAGTTTGAAAAGCGAATATTATGAAATGTCCGAAATTAAATAATATAATTTCAATCGACTTACATTAGTTGTCAGATTCGCACGGATAGTTAAGGGTGATGTGGATGATGAGAGCTGTTCTTCCGTGCGTTTAACTAGCAAGACTAATCGAAGCGCGTTCCGTACGATCGGACCTGTTGCCTCAACCCTGAAACCCCTACTTTGTCACATGGCTTGTTTCGTTGCAGGTACTTGTCATGGAACGATGCATGAGTCATGCGCCAATTTGGACGAAAAGGTACCTTACTTGCACGGATCTAGTAAAACTGATGGATGCGCATTCTGTTTTTCAGAACCGGTAATCCGTAATCGGTAGTTATCAATGCTGGGCAAGTTAACGATTTATTTTAACTAATTAGGTTAAAAATGAATGAATAAAACAAATTAACTTAAATAAACATTTTAAGACTGGTAAGAAAAATAGGTACTTCGCAGCAATGATAAATTGGGAAATCGTTATAAGCTAGGGTTTCTGTGCGTAGATTATATATTTGTACTATCAAATATCTGCGAACTTGAGTTTGAAATTCACATAGGTAGGTAGGTATGTGTTTGAACTTGTAATTAGGATATTATCACTAATAATTATAATTTTTTTATATCCTACAAAAATATCTATGTTTTATTGCTATCAAAATTGGAATAACAATAATATTACAAAATTACTATTTAAGTTAACTTATGAGTTAAAAAATGTATTAACTTATAAGTTAATATAAGAAGAAATAAGTTAAGTAAAGTTAAAAGTTACCTAATATATTTTTCATAACTTCGTGAAGTTAAATATTTATGGTAAAAAAAATTAACTAAGTTATAATTAACCTAACATAGAATTTAAAAATTTTCAATTTGGAAATCGTTTCATGCTTGAGATTATTTTCCATGCACACAATGACATTTTTAAGTGCAATATTTCTGATTATAATTAATTTAACCTACTATATTAGTACTATAGTGACTATTATATTTATATAGTAAAATAAATTACACTTTAATCACAATGTCAACGAATGTCATAAAATATATTTACTGAGTATAATAATATAGGCTGACAGACCGTCTTCGGTCAGGATCGTTTTTCGTATACGATGATTTAGTGTCATTAAATTAAAAATAACATACGCATTACACTATAACAGTGACTCGTAATAGACACAAAATGTACAGAAGAGCGTTTATACTCACCTACCCGCTTTTATCATTCACTTTTTATAAAACAATTATACATTTTATTACTTAATTTAAATTTTTCTAAAATTCAATATCAAAGTTATTAAAAACATTTGAATCGTGAATCAACCCTTTTCATAATAATATATAGTTAAAACTAAATATTTTTAACAAAAAAAATAACTGTTTTGAACTAATAAAAGTATTGTAAAAATTACTTTAAAAATTGTACATTCGGAAGTTAACTAACTGTACCTTTGTATTTCCCTTCATTGATTGTACAAGAAGAAAAAAAATATTTTGAAATTAGTAATCATAATATCAAAAAACAACACCCCATGTCTCCATATAGTCCTTATTCTTTCATAATACGAAATTATCCAAGTCATAAATTATTCAAATATTCTTTATTTAATTCATTATGTCAATAATCAGTCTATTACTAATGTATCGAACATGTTATTAAAATTATTTTTGTTACAGCAAATGATGTATAACTTAGGATTTTAATTATAATTGTCATCTCATTATGCAATATTAGAAACTAAAATGGTAAATTAATCAATATCAGGCAGTGTCACTAATGAGTGATTTCTGCCCTCATGTTTTTGGTATCATATATTTTTACTCTTACTTTTATCAGAATATACTTTCATCGTATAACTTAGTATAGATTGCGTATTATCTTGTTATAAATTTAAAAAAGCAGGTAAATGGATGTCGCTCTGTTGTACATTGGGTGTCTAAAAAGTCGCTGTAATGGATGGTATGAAATTTGAATTCTAGGATATGATATCATTGTAACTATACAAAAAACAATTCTGAGCGGAGAGGGTATGTGAGTCTATGATATTTTATATTGAATTACAACAATTACAACGCATTAAAACCAGTCAATTCAAAATTAATTATGCAATTTTTAAGCCAGCATTCAGTAAGGACTAAACAGTCAAAAAATTGTAATTTTGTATTCAACATAATTAGTAACTAGGAAAAATGTTTTGTAATAGATCTAATATTTAAATGAAAAGTAAGAAAACTATTTTTATTAACAATACTAAAGTCTAATTCATTAAAGTCTGATATAATATCAGTTTACAAATTATATAAACTATTTAAAGCTCTCTTTTGGACTAAAGTAATATGGAATATATTGAATATTGAAGAATCTAGATCCATATTCATATAAACACTTTGAATTGAAACATCGATGATATTTACGTGAATTTCCATGAATCCTGGACGGTAATTTTTTGCCACTTCAATTTATAATTTTCTCCTTTACAATATTGTTTAGAGGACGTAAATAGCTTCCTTTGGACTAATGTAATATAGGATAAATTGAATATAGACGAAGCTAGGTCCATATTCATATAAACACTTTAAATTGAAAAACTCAAAAATNCTTTTATCCTTGACTGTAATTTTTTGGCAATTCAATTTAAAATTTTCTTCTTTAAACCATTGTTTAGAGGCATTTAAAGCTTTCTTTGGACTCATGTAATATAAAATATGTTGAATATAGACGAAACTAGATCTATATACACATAAAGACATTCCGTTGAATCACCAAAAAAATCTACTGGAATTTCCAAGTATCCTGGACAGTAATTTGTTGCCAATCCTATTTAAATAGTTCTACATTACCCCATTCTTTAGAGGACATTTGAAGCTCTCTTTTGGACTAAAGTAAAATAGAAAATATTGAATATAGATGAATCTAGATCCATATTCATATATACACTTTGAATTGAAACATCGATGATATTTACGTGAATTTCCATGTATCCTGGACGGTAACTTTTTGCAAATTCAATTTAGATAGTTCTACATTACCCCATTCTTTAGAGGACATTTGAAGCTCTCTTTTGGCCTAAAGTAAAATGGAATATATTGAATATAGACGAATCTAGATCCATATTCATATAAACACTTTGAATTGAAACATCGATGATATTTACGTGAATTTACTTTTATCCTTGACTGTAATTTTTTGGCAATTCAATTTAAAATTGTCTTCTTTAAACCATTGTTTAGAGGCATTTAAAGCTTTCTTTGGACTCATGTAATATAAAATATGTTGAATATAGCATTATAGACGAAACTAGATCTATATACACATAAAGACATTCCGTTGAATCACCAAAGAAATCTACTGGAATTTCCAAGTATCCTGGACAGTAATTTGTTGCCAATCCTATTTAGATAGTTCTAAATTACCAAATTCTTTAGAGCCAATTCTATTTAGATATTTCTACTTTACCTTATCTTTAGGGGACTTTTAAAGCTCTCTTTTGGACTTAAGTACCATGAAATATATTGAATATTGAAGAATCTAAATCCACAAACATACAAACACTTTACATTGAAACACCAAAGTAATCTACTAGAATTTCCATGTATCATGGACGGTAATCTTTTTCCAATCCAATTTAAATATTTCTATTATACAAAATTCTTTAGAGGACGTTTAAAGGTTTCATCAGGAGTCATGTCATAAAAAAACATATTGAATAAAAACGAATCCAGATCCACAAACATACAAACACTTTGCATTGAAACACCAAAGAAATCTACTGGAGTTTCCATGTATCCTGGACGGTGATTTTTTGCCACTTCAATTTATAATTTTCTCCTTTACACCATTGTTTAGAGGACGCTAAAGCTTTGTTCGAAAAATAAAAAATTCTAACAATAGTTATCTAGATTTTTCATACTTTAAAATAGTGAAAAATTACCATATTTCACAGAATTATTAGATAAAATATTTATCAGGTGTATACAATGATTGATTTCACACAAAATGTATTAAATCTTTATGGAGCTATTTGTACTTTTATAGCATATGTATTTAAAAGGAATGTATAAAAATAGATATGGGTTATGTGACTTACAATTTATCATTAACAACTAATTGTAGTTTGTTTGAATGAAAAAGACTTATGACATCCGCTCTTGAGGTTTCCTTATATCTAAGTTCAACCATTTGATAAATTTTT